>NW_027397071.1:40748003-40811507 GCF_003265705.2 Callorhinus ursinus
GGCTCTAGCACTTGCCAGAAGCGGCCGGCGGAGGCCCCTCCCCCGCCGTCTATCCTCCCGAATATCACCTCGATTCACTTCTCCGCACGTCCTACCTTCCAGTAAGTGGTCGCTTCTCTGTTCAGAGAGTTGTTGCTACTCTCCTCTTCGATCTCCTGTTGAGTTCGTAGGTGTTCAGAATGGTTTGATCCCTATTCAGCTGAATTCCTGAGACCAGACGAAATCTAGGTCTCCTACTCCTCCACCATCTTGCTCCGCCTCCCAGGTATCTTTTTGAGAGTGATTTCATTTCCTTCAGATAAATACCCAGAAGTGGAATGGCTGGTCATATGGGAGTCCTATTTAATTTTTGAGGAGCTTCCATGTTGTTTTCCATCGTAATTACAGCAATTTACATTGCCACCAATACTGCACAAGGTTCTCTTTTCTCTACATACTCGCCAACAGTTGTTATTCCTTGTGGAATTTTGTTTGCATTTCTCTGATGACTAATGGTGTTGGGTGCTTTTTTTATGTACCTTTTGACCATACATATAACTTCTTGGAAAAACGTTTGTTCAGATCTTCTGCCCATTTTTTTTATTATTATTATGTTCTGTTAGCCACTGTATAGTAGTATATATTTAGTCCTTGATGCAGTTTCAATGATTCATTAGTTAAGTATAACACCCAGTGCTCATCATAGCACATGCCCTCCTCAATACCCATTACCCTGTTACCCCCTTCCCCCACCCTCTTCCCCTCTGAAACCCCCAGATTGTTTCTCGGGGTCCATAGTTTCTCATGGTTCATCTCCCTCTCTGATTTCTCCCCCTTTGGATTTCCCTCCCTCCCCTTTGGTCCTCCATGCTATTGCTTATGTTCCACATCTGAGTGAAACCATATGATAATTGTCTTTCTCTGTTTGACTTACTTCACTTAACATAATGCCCTCCAGTTCCATCCATGTCTATGCAAATGGTGTGTATTCATCCTTTCTGATGGCTGAGTAACATTCCATTGTATATATGGACCACATCTTCTTTATCCATTCATCTGTTGAAGGGCATCTCGGCTCCTTCCACAGTTTGGCTATTTGTGGACATTGCTGCTAAGAATATTGGCATGCAGGTGCCCTTTCTTTTCACTACGTCTGTATCATTAGGGTAAATACCTAGTCATGAAATTGCTGGGTCGTAGGGTAGCTCTATTCTTAACATCTTGAGGAAATTCCGTACTGTTTTCTAGAGTGTCTTCTGCCCATTTTCAATTGGAGTTTTTTTTTTAATTGAGTTGTAGGAGTTCCTTATGTATCTTGGATATTAACACCTTATGAGATATATGGTTTATAAATATTTTTCCCATTCTGTAGGTTGCCTTCCATAGATGGTTTCCTATGCTGTGCAGAAGTTTTTTACTTGGCTTCTCAGTTTTACTTGATTTGTAAATAGATGAGGCTTTGTTACATTTTGTTGGTGGGATCCATGCAAAGAGATCATCTACCATGTATTAAGCAAAATTTGAAGGCAGGAGAAATCGATAATCCAATGGAGCAGATGAAAAATTTCAAAGCAGCATGAGGCTGATATGATCAATTCATGCATTGTACAGGATTATGTTGATATGGCCTCCTATTCCCTTTGTCAGGAACTTCCTGCTGACTTTAAACAAAAACTGCTTAACTTCTAGTGACATGCAATTCAGTGAGAAAGTTAATGAAATATTATGTCATAGTTGAGTGTTTTTCTCTCTTAGAGGTACATAAAATAATGACATTTTACATTAGATGGCATCTAGATTTAATGAATTATACTAATAAAATTATACTGATAAACATAGAAATAAGAAATTAAAGCAAGATTTTTATAACGCTATTTTTAAGATACCATTTTTTTTCTAATTTTCAATAATATAATCCACCATTATTGTGTGCTATCAGCTAAGCCATTGTGCTAATAATCACTTTTGTTCATTATTTCTTTTATTATTTGTATCTGTTTGGTAAGGCAAATATTACTATCCACATTTTATAGATTAAAAATCTACGGCTTGGAGAAGGCCTATGGCTTGAAAGTGGCAGAGCCAGAGTGGGGACCAAAACCTGGTGCTATTGTTCTATTTCTTTCAGTCAATTCATTAAGGATTTTAAAAAAGATTTTATTTATTTATTAGAGAGGGAGAGAGAGTGAGCATGAGCGGGGGGCGGGGGGGTCAGAAGAAGAAGCAGACTCCTCACCTAGCAGGGAGCCAGAGCTATGCGGGGCATTATCCCAGGAACCTGGGATCTTGACCTGAGCCAAAGGCAGACACTTAACTGACTGAGCCCCCCAGGTGCCATTCATTAACCATTTTAAGGAAGTATTCCTTGTTCCCTCCTACCTGAAAGCCTACTAACAGTACGTCTATTCAGAGAAAGCTAGTTTCCAGACTTTACTGCACATGTTGCTTTAGGTCTTTAGTCATGAAAGCCTAATTAAATTCCTGTGCTGGTCAACTCCCTGTTTGCTCTCAGATCATGTTCTACCCTTCCACTGTTTTCCTGTAGATTATAAGACTCAACATTTACCATTCTCATTTCCCTTTGATTTCCAGGGAAGCTGTGGCAGAAGACCGGGGGTGCATGATGAGGGGAGAACCCAGATATGTATTCGCTTCTGCCTCTACTTACTCAGGCAGCAGGTTATTTCCTCCATACCTCAGCACGGCTGGACTGCCTGGGTCTGGGCTCTGACAGTACTGTCTCCTTCCTTGTCCTTTCCACCCTAAGGGTGTAACTCTTTCCTGATATTGCTAATCCCTGTGTTGTCTTTCTGTGCTTGATTCATTTCTCAGCTTTTCTATCTCTTGTATAACCACTTGTATTAGAGTCTCTGTTTAAAAGTCCTAGAGTTATTTCAATAAAACAAACCTATTAATTGACTTAATATATTTACTAAGGACTTTCTTTAAAAGACAGCAGGTCCTCTTATTACTGGGTTTACTTGGTCTAGATTACTATTGGGCGTATATTCAAAGAGAAAAAGTGACAAGTTTAGTTTACTATCTATAACTAATTTGCTCAGTCACGGAGATCTTAGCACTTTCGTTTCTTCCTTTTCCTTTTTCTCTTTCTCTTCAATTTACATACAGAAATGTGCTTATCCATGTATCTGGATATATAATGAATAAATACATGATTATTCATATTTTAAATGCTTTCTTTAGTTTTGGTAAGTTGTATTTTTCAAGGAATGTGACCATTTTATTCATATTTTCAAGTTTACAAAAATTTTGGATGGGGCGCCTGGGGGCTCCGTCGGTTGTGTCTCACTCTTGGTTTCAGCTGGGGTCATGAACTCAGGGTGCTGGGATCAAGACCTGCGTCGGGTTCCGTGCTCAGCAGTGAGTTTACTTGAAAATTGTCTCCCTCTGCTCCTCTCCCTCTCTCTTTCTCTAATAAATAGATAAATCTTTAAAAAATTATGCATAATATCCTATTAACTTTTAGTGTCTCTGAGATCTATAGTGATAGACTTCTTACTTTTGCAATTGGTAAATTATTTCTTCTCTATTTTCTCCTGATTGAACTTTTTTCCTGCAGTCAACCAACTTTTGACTGATCTCTATTTTATAATGTATTTTTATTTTATTAATTTATATTTTCTTTACACTTCCTGTATTCTATTTTATTTGGGTTTAACTTACTGTTTCTTTCTTTCTTTCTTTCTTTCTTTCTTTTTCTTTTCTTTTCTTTTCTTTCTTTTTTCTTTTTTTTTTTTTTTTTTAGGAAGGGAGAGGGTTGGGGGAGAGGGGCAGAGAGAGAATCAAACAGGCTCCGTGCCCAGCACAAAGCTCCATCTCAACACCTGAAGATCATGACCCGAGCTGAAATCGAGAGTCAGATGCTTAACTAACTAAGCCACCCAGGTGCCCCTTTTCTAATTTCTTAGAATGGCTACTTAGATTACTGATTTAAGTCTTTCTTCTTTTCAAATATGTGCTATAAATATTCTGATGCACAAAGCTTTATCATATCTGTCAAATTTTTATATGTCATATTTTTTTAATCAAAATGTTCAATTTTCTTATCACTTCTTTGAGTCATGTTATTTGGTATTATATTGTTTAATTTGAAAATAGGGACTGTGTAGCTATCTTTTTGTTATAGACTTCTGGCTTACTACCACAGAACCAGAGAATCTTTTGAATTTTATTAAGGCTTTCTTAATTCCCCTGCATATGGCAAATTTTGTTGATGTTGTTTCGTATATTTGAAATAATATGTATTTTTTTTCCTTTTCACTGTATCTTTATGTATCAATTAGATCAAATTTGCTAGTTGTCCTTTTTTCCAGCTCTTCTCTATGCTCCTAATTTTTTCATGTGCTTGTGAGAGAGGTACATTAGAGTCTCCCATTATGTTTCTTCTTTTCATTCCAATAATTTCATTCACTCTATATGTATGGTTTGGGATGTATACTGATTTAGGTTTATTATCTCTTCATCTTTTATTTCTACACCCCACATCTATTCTCCATATTTAATTTATTGTAATTCTCACCTGATCAAGTCACCTCTTTCTATATCTTCTTTTCATTAGTAAGATATTATTACATAGGACCTCAAGAGCTTGCATGCTTATTCCTCTGCTGACCTCTACAGTTTTATGGTATATCCACCTTCGTTTTCCTTTTGCAGTCAGTTAAGTGACTTTCCCTTTGCACTGCATAATCACCAGTTTCTCCTGCTGCTCATGGCCCGGTATCTACTGTCTTCTCTTACTTGCAACATTCTTTTGATCCATCTATTTCTTTCCTGTGGGCAACTCCTTCCTTATCCTTTTAAAATCTCAGAACCTAAGAAAAGCCCCACTCCCGCCTCACACAGACCTCAGACTAAGTTAGGTATCCCTTGTTTGAAATCTTATAGCTCTCTGGAGCCTTCCACTGTAACACAATTAAAGCTGTAACTTTATAAATGCATTTGATTGTAGGTCCAGGAAAATACACTTTTTTTTTTTTTGCTTACCGGCATCTATCATAGTACTTGATGCATAATAAAATAATAATATTAATAGTAACAATATTTTACTTCTCATATATTTCAGAAAATATAACAAATATTTTACATGTGTTTTTATTTTTCTTTACAATAATCTTATAAAGTAGGATATTATTAGCATCTTAATTTTATAAATGAGAAAATTAAGGCATAGAGAGATTAATTAATACTTCCAATATTGCAAAATGGAAAGTGGTGGAGCTAGGGTATGATATAGTGTGTTTGACACCAGACTTTGAAATTTTAATTATCACACAATGGCCCTTGCATAACAGATCAGTAAGTAAATTAAGATTTCAATACTTTCGTTAGCATATATAACTTAGCATCTTCCCTATAAACATATTCACTACTTTATTTTTAAAGATTTTATTTATTTTTTTGACAGAGAGAGACAGAGAGAGATGGAACACAAGCAGGGGGAGTGGGAGAGGGAGAAGCAGGCTTCCCGTTGAGCAGGGAGCCCAATGTGGGGCTCAATCCCAGGAATCTGGGATCATGACCTGAGCCGAAGGCAGATGCTTACAACTGAGCCACCCAGACACCCCCATATTCACTAATTTTAACCTCCTATATGCTAGGAAGATACTCAAGCAGAATTAGTATTTATATTATGATTTCTTACTTACCTAGCCTTTATATTATCTTTGTCTCATTTGATTCTTAAAGGAAACTCATATTACAGATGAGGAAGTTGAAGTTTATAGGGTCACAGTGACATCCCTGTACAAAAGTAGGTAGGGGATAACAGAGTAAAGGCTAACTTCCCATGTCAACTTATTCTGAGTTTCATCATTTTTTAACTACCCTATGGATTCTACATACAAGTTAGTAGATCTCTTATACCAAAGTACTTAGAGTGCTCGTTAAAGTAGTTTCCAGATTCCACCCCAGAGCTATTAAACCAAAATATCCTGGATGGAATACTAGAAACTATATTTCTTCTAATAGTCCCCAAGTGAGTCTTCTCCAATTTGGTTATCACAGCTTAACCTATAGGCCCTAAGAGTAATAAAAGCACAATAGAATAGGCAACTGATATTCTTAACATCTCAAAGCATTGTGTACCTTAGGCTAGTATTCTATAAGAGTAATACTTTGTTCCCTTTAAAAAAAAAATAAATTGACAAAATAAAAATAATAGACAAAAAATTTTAGAACATCTAGAATCTTAGGGCGCCTGGGTGGCTCAGATGGTTAAGTGTCTACCTTCAGCTCAGGTCATGATCCCAGGGTCCTGGGATCGAGTTCTGCATCGGGCTCCCTGCTCCTCGGGAGCCTGCTTCTCCTTCTGCTTCTCTCTCTCTCTCTCTCCCTCTGTCTCTCATGAATAAATAAATACAATCTTAAAAAAAAAGGAACATCTACAAGCTTCGCTATTTTATATCTTAATTTTCATACAATTTTATAAAGTTGTATTATTTAGACAAAAAATAAGACTACTTTCTTTTTTTAAAAGATTTTATTTATCTGAGACAGAGAGAGAGAGAGAAAGCACAAGCAGGGAGAGTGGCAGAGGGAGAAACAAGCTTCTCACTGAGTAGGAAGCCCAATGAGGGGCTCCATCCCAGGACCCTGGGATCATGACCTGAGCTGAATGCAGACACTTAATCAACTGAGCCACCCAGGTGCCCCAAGACTACTTTCTTTAGACACGTTCTTATCATGGTAATACATTGTCTCATAAATTTCTAATAGTAATAGTTGAGAAGAAACGTTATATTTACATATGTGGAAGATACCTTAAATCTTCGTCATTAAGATTTGAAGGTGTCTGCCAGTTGACTCCTCCACCCCAAATCTAGGTAGTTTTACTTTTTACGTTTTCATAAAGAAGAACCGTTGTAATATAATACTTTTAAAATATCAAGTTGCTCTCTTTGAATCACTGTCTTTTTGTTGTTGTTGCACATATTTTGTAACATTAAAATCTCATAGTTTCAGTTCTTCAAATGCATGTATTGGTAGTATAATTCTAAGGCATTAAAAGAGATAAATAGGTCCATTTGTTTAGAAAATAGAAGTGAGTCTATTCACTATTATTATTTGGTGAGGACAAACACATTTTTTTCTATATTCAAAACAAAATAGCCAGTGAGTAATTAAGTCTAAGTAAGTTTTGCTTTCTTGACACAAAAAAAGTGATATACATGAAAATATAACAAAGACCAGGAAGAATATAATTTTCTATGTAAAAAGTTTACAATATAAATATATTACAGAAATGTCTCTCCACATATCACAGAAAAATTACATATAAATTAAAATTTAAAAATATGCATTAATTATCAGAAAGACACACTAAAGACTCAATACACAGTCTATGTGCTAATATTAGCACTTGGGTATATTATAAGATATACATTTATAGACTTTGAGGAACAAAAAAGTTAGAAACACTATAAGGAATTCATTACTCTAGTCAATATTGCATGTCCTGTAGCAGGAAAGAACATTTTAACCAAGACTTTTAAGATTTAAAATTGCATATAAATGATAATTATTTTCATGGTCATGCTAATCAAGACTAGATTAGCATGGTCATTAGAGTAAAATGTGGCCGGAACAGAAAATTATTCTAAAAGTCATCATTTGAACCTGGGTACCTTTTTTTTTCTCTCTTGGTTCTTGCCATCTCCCAGGTGAAGGATTGTGCTAATTGCATCCTAGAGGTCATTTATTCCCAAAGTCTAAGCATTACTAGTGGATTTTTTTTTTTTTGACCCCGAGTACCTCATTTTTAGCAGGGCTTAGAGGATAATAGGAAGGCTTTCCCGAGGTTAGAATCAATAATAGATATAAAGAGAAACCTGATTTTGGAGAGGTGGCTGTATCATGTATGAGGACCATTTTGCTCTTCTTGTGATAGTTCTGTAGTCTTTTAAAATAACTCTGTAAATAAAAAAACATAACAACATATTGGCCCAGAAATGAACAGCTTTTCCACGATCTGTGACATTGGGTAAAAGACGTATGGTTTTGAAGTTTCTTCCTGGCTCTGGAAAACTATGCTTCTATGGTTTATTCTCAAAGAGCACAAGTAACCCCAGGGCATCCCTCAGAGGGAAACTTTGAAAGTAAGGGCTGTCCTGTAAGATCCTCCAAGAGACTGGGATTTTAAAACCAGATGCACAAGTTCTTGGGCCCATGATGACTTTTATAAAATAGAAGGCTCCCTTTGCGGTTGCATATCTACTTCATGGGACATGAAGCATATTCCACTAGCTAGAATAGTTGTAGAATAATCAATGATTCCTTCCCTTCTTTCTTTATTGCTCTTCCCTCCTTCCATCTATTCTTCCTTCTATCCCTTTTCTCTTTCTTTAATCCCAGTCAGCATCTGTAATTCGTATGTTTAGAATATACCTTGGGATTTCATGGTATAATTTCAAAGTTAATTTTTCACTGCAAAGAGCATAAATTCTTTCTTAAATGCAGATATAATTTAAATCCTTCCTGTCTTCAGATCCTTAGGTCATTGTTCCTATTACATGGTCAGTTACCAACATAGAGTATTCAATTAAGAAGGCACAAAACACTTGCCAATAAGACCCAGAGTAATTTGTTTTGGTGTTGGGTATCAAAGTGAAGCTGCTAATTTACCTAGATATACTTCCTGCTTTGGCCATGATCAGCTCTTCTTGGTTCCAATGCCTCATTTCTAGCAAATGCCAGACCTACAGACTTATACTTACCTGGCATTTGATCTATTTTTTTTTTTCAAAAGTGTAGATTTTTTAATCATACTAAGCCAGTGGGAGCTTTGAAAAACTTCTTGGCAGCGCTGTCTGTCTCATATTTTGACTTCTTTCATGTTAGTAGGTGTTTTTGATCCGTGCTTGGCATTTATCAGTTTAATTAATCTAATCTCGACAGTAGCATCCATGCTAACTGAAATGATTTCTAACAATGTTTTTTTGATCCCTGTAATCGCTGAATGAGAATAAAGATGCTGTTGCATCGGGCAGCATTCCTTATCTATGTGGCTTACATTTTAAGTTTGAGATCATCTTCCAATATCCCCTCCCCAGTTCAATTTTAATTGGAGCTGTATTTTGCCTCTCCGATAAGGTCAGTTTTGCACGTTCACTCCTTGATGAGACTATGTTTAAGAGATTTAAAAAAATCAGTCTTTGTTATTATGGACTGCTGCAGAATACAGCTTTGCCTTTTAAAATAGATGATGAGGTTCATAATACTTGAAACTGAAAGAGTGTGGCTGAACTGGATCAGAGCGAATCGTCCCTGGAAGTTCAGGTGACCTTGAAGTTAAGATGGAGAGGCTCACAGCCCAAAATGTCAGTGATGACAGATGCATTTTTTCTACATAATGCTATGCTAATATGATGTGATATATAGTACTGAAGCTCAAGAAGCAAGCATAATGGTCCCCTTAAAAGCTTTATGCCTTTTGTTTTCTATACAAGACTTTTCATTATCTAGACAAGAAAATGAATTTCTCCGTGGTGTGTTTTCCCCTTTTCAATAAAAAAGTGACCTTCATTTTGTGTGACCTGCTTGATGTTACTGTAGTGCTTGAAAATACCACTACTTCCTTTCCAGAGAAAAGGTCAATTACTCACAACATCCTCCTTTCTTTAAAATGTCTTTCAGACTATGTTTACACAGCAAAAAGTCAAGTGGATATTTAGTTTACCTGGTTTATTGAGTTGTTATTCAGGTGGGCAAAAAAGATAATTCATAGTCTAATTTTGCTTATTTTGATTAGTTTCACTTGTATGTTAATTATCATATATTTATTTATTTCTTTGTACATTCATTCTTTTATCATTCACATGAAATTTGGGAATTCTGGTTATAAAACATCTTTCAGTCTTCCTTGTACTTTTCCACTACATTTATCAAGTTCCCATATGTATGTGGGTCTGTTTCTGAGTTAGCCCTTTCAATCTGGTGGTTGTTATCGCTGTGCTGACACCACAGTTTATAATAGCTTTCTAATAAATCTTTATATCTTACCCAGAACAATCCTTACACTGTCCTTCTTTAGCAGTGCTGTGGGTAATCTTGATCCTTTGTTCTTTACATTCAATGTAAATGTTGAAAATAATATACTTAGGAAAAAATTTAACTGAGATGGTAAAAGATCTCTACTCTGAAAACTGTAAGACATTGATGAAAGAAATTGAAGAAGACACAAATAAATGAAAAAGTGTTCCACATACATGGATTGGAAGAAGTAATATTGTTAAAATGTCAATGCTACCAAAGCAATCTATAGATTCAGTTTAATCCCTATCAAGATTTTGATGGCATTTTTGTAAAAGTAGAAAAAAAAACTACTAAAGTTTATATGAAACCACAAAGACCCTAAATACACAAATAAATCCTATGAAAACAGAACAAAGCAGGAGGGCAAGGGGCATCATACTTCCTGGTTTCAAGCTATACTATAAAGCTATACTTATTGAAAGAGTATGGCATAAAAACAGACAAATAGACCAATGGAACAGAATTTAGAGCCCAGAAATAAACACAAGCATATATGGTTAACTAATAATTGACAAAGGGGTCAAGAATACTTGGTGGAGAAAACAAAGAATTTTTTCAATAAATGGTGTTAGCATAATTGGATATTCACATATAATAGAATGAAACTAGACCCATATTTTACCCTATTCACAAACATTAACTCAAAATGGATTAAAGACTTAATTGTAAGACCTGACTGCATGAAATTCCTAGAAGAAAACATAGGAACAAGACTCCTTGATATGGGTCTTGGTAATGATTTTTTAGGTATGCCTAAATCACAAGCAACAACAAAAATAAACAAGTGGGATTACATCAAACTAAAGAAAAATATGCATGGCAAAAGAAGCCATCAATAAAGTGAAAAGAAAACCTATGGAATAAGAAAAAATATTTGCAAATCATATATCTGATAAGGGGTTAATATCCAAAATATATAAATAACTCATTCAACTCAATAGCAAAATAAATAAATAAAATTGAAAAAAAAAATGGGTAAAGGACCTGAACAGACATTTCACCAAAGAAAACATATGAAAGATCAACAGGTACATGAAAAGATCCTCAACATCACTAATCACAAGGGAAATACAAAATAAAACCATAGTGAGTTATCACCTCTTGCCTATTAGAGTGGTCAAGGCATGGTTAAGGCAAGGTCAATGAAAAGGCAAGAGATAACAAATGCTGGTGAAGATACAGAAAAAAGGAAACCCTTGTGTACTGTTGGATTGTATATTAGTACAACTACTGTAGAAAACAGTATGAAGTATCCTCAAAAATTAACAATAGAATTACCATAGGATCCAGCAATTCATCTTCTGGGAATATGGCCAAAGACAATGAAAACACTAACTTGGAAAAAATATCCACACCTCTATGTTCATAGCAGCATTATTTACCATATCTAAGACATTGAAACAAATTAAGTCTACCTCATAGATGAATGGATTAAGAAGTTACATTTTGCGTATCTATATCTATATATAGATATCCCTCATTTTATTGTGTTTTGCTTTATTCCATTTACCAGATATTGCATTTTTTTTTTAAACAAATCAAAGGTTTGTGGCAACCCTGCACCAAATAAGTCTATTGGCACCATTTGTCCAACAGAATTTGCTCTGTGTCACATTCTGGTAATCTTGCATATTTCAAACTTTTCCCAATTATTATTTGTTATGATTACCTGTGATCAGTGATTGCAACTTGCTGGAAGCTCAGATGATGGTTAGCATTTCTTAGCAAAAGTTTTAAATTAATGTGTGTACATTTTTTAGACCTAATACTATTGCACACTTAATAGACTATAGTGTAAACATAATTTTTATATGCACTGGAAACCCATAAACTTCACTTGACTCACATTATTGCAGTGATTTGGAGTTGAACTTGTGATATCTCCAAGATACAACTGTATAGTGGAATATTATTCAGACACACACACACACACACACACACACACACAACAGCAGTGAAACCCTACATTGCAACATGGATGGATCTTGAAGGCATTATGCTATGTGAAATAAATCAAAGACAGATAATGTATCATTTCACTTATATTTTTTATTGTTATGTTAATCACCATATATTACATCATTAGTTTTTGATGTAGTGTTCCATGATTCATTGTTTGCATATAACACCCAGAATCTAAACTTTTTTTTCAAAGCAGTCTTTTAGAAAAAGAGATCAGACTTGTGATTACCAGAAGTGGAGGGGGAAAAGGAGAATTAGAGGAAGGTGGTAAAAGGTGCAAACTTCCAGTTATAAGATAAATCACTACTAGGAATATCACATACAGCATGGTGACTACTGCTACCACTGCTATACCATATATAGGAAAACTCTTAAGAAAGCAAATCCCAAGCGTTCTTCCTCATCACAAGGAAACCTTTGTTTTTCCTTTTTTTCTTCTCTTTTTGCTGTATCTATATGGGAACATGAATGTTAGCTAAACCAATTGTAGTAATCATTTCACAACATATGCAAATGAAACCTAAAAAAAATAGAAAATTGTGAAAAGCATGCTGAAAATAGTCCAAGAGGGAGATCTACTCATCAGTTTGTATCTCTTCTTTCTTTCTCCTTTCTCATCCTCATGAATTAACTCATATAATGCAGTTTTATGGATGAAACAAATGATTCTTTTGTTTCTCATGGACTATTTTTTCATGCAGTGGTTTACACAGGGTTCATCCATGACACTGAGGCAAGTTGTGGATTGGAGGCAACAGAGACCTACCTTACACTTGAAGTGGTGACATTGCCTCCATTTTCCGTTGTACTAACAGTTCAATGTGTGTGTAGTTTTTTTAATTGATTTTTTAGAAAGATTTATTTATTTATTTGAGAGAGAGAGAGAGATGAATGAGGAGGAAGAGAATCTCGAGTAAAGTCCCCACTGAACATGGAGCCTGATGTAGGGCTCAAGCTCATGAACCTAAGATCATGACCTGAGCCAAAACCAAGAGTTAGATGCTCAACCGACTGAGCTACCCAGACACCCCAACACATCAACGTTAAGTAGCATGGGCCTTTTCCTAACAACCTTGTACCCTGACTCATTCCTAATTATTCCACATTTTCAGCACTTTGGGCTTCTATCAGAGGCAATGTCTTGTAAGGCTCCCAATAGAAGACAGACCAAAGAGAGGTCTCCACTCATAAATTCTTAATATTGGAAACTTTAGTCTGCTGAATGAATTCAGGGACAGAGTCAAAGGAGTCTTGTTGAATAGTTATTGTTGGTATATATGTTACTTGCAATATGTCAGGTAGTAAGTACTTTACATTTATTGTCATTTAATCTTTGCAACATCCATGAGGTAGGTATTATTATTTTCTCCATTTTACAGATGAGAAAACCAAGTCATGACAAAAAAAAAGGGTTTGCTTAACGTCAGTCAGCTAGTATGTGATAGAGCCAAGATTCTGACCTAGGCAATATAGCTCCACAGTCATTCTCATCTTGAGTTACACAATAAGAACCATTCATACCATACCTGATAAAGATATATTTCTCTTCTGAAATTCACAGGTTACCCAGTTGGGTTTAGCTTCTTAAAAAAAAAAAAACAAAAAAAACCCAACAAATTTTATTTAAGACTCCAAATTTCTAAGTAATAACTATCAGTTACACTAGTCTTTGCTCACACTTTGGGAAAATAGTTAATTCAGTGAAGTAGGGGTGGAAAAAGTTTTCTTAACTCTCTTAGGATCCTTGGGTGAGTTTGCAAATTAAACTGACAAAGACAGATTAGCAGAAGAAAAGCATAAATATTTACTTAATATTAGTTTTACATTACATGGGAGTTCAAAAGGAAATAAAGACCAAAAGAAATGGTGAAATTTGAGTGTTTTTATGCTAAGAGCCGACAGTAGTGAAGAAATATTGTAGGTCAAGGAGTATGAGGTAAGTGTAGTAAATGGGAAAACTTAGGAATGCCTGTTTGTTTGGATTCTTCTCCATGTCCCATTGTCTTCACAGGTAAGGACGCTCCTTTCCTCCAGGTAGAGGGAGGAACACCTCTTACAAATGAGGTTTTTATAACCTGTTTCTGGGCAGAGGGTTCAGAGGAAGGTCACTCTGAGTGACTTTCCTGCTTTTGCTGTTTCCTCAAATTCTTTCAGTTTAACATATTCACTATACCAAAGGCCATCTTTTGAGATAGCACATCCTGAACCCCTCAGGAACATATAATAAGATGAAAATAGTATTGTCTATTTTGACCTGAAAAGGTAAAAACTTACAAAGGGTAAAATAATGTATATAATTTGATTTTAAATGAGATAAACTTAATTTTTAGTGAGAAGTATTGTTTTTTTTGAATGTTGTCTAAGTTCTCAGTCTTTTCTTTAAAGCTTTCCACAAGACCCATCTCTGATATAGCACTGACTGATCTGTTCTCTAAAATGTATCCTTTCTTGGCAAATTGGTGTAAAAAGAAACTAGTGAGCAAGTTTTCAATAACTGTCCCTGGAAATCAAGGCGATTCAACCTAGAAAAACTCCATCTGGAGAAAAGGACCATGGCTAGAGCTCATAGATTATAAATTGGCTGTCAGAACTGATATGGCATATGTCTGCGTTGAAGCCCTGTAATGTTTGATAGAAAAACATAGGAAGAGCTATCCACTCACTTGGTGTCAGATATAAAATATCTGCTATCTTAGGAAAAAGAGACAGCTTTATTTTCACTTATGTGATGAATTGGTTAATTTGTTAACATAAGATATATTTAAAGTCATTTTTAAAAGAGAGAGATATGAATACAACATTGCAAAAGGGGCTTTGCTCTTTTTAGTGGTTTCTGACTTCTCAGTACCCTCCTTCAAAACATACATAGCTCTACCTGTTTGTCAGATATTTATTTTTCTAAACTTTGAAAAGTTAAAAAAAAAAAAGGCCAACTGCAGTTTAAGTACACACGGCACAGGCACTTGTAGAAATCTGTGGTTGCTTGGCAACCAGAGGGTGCCTATTTGGAGAGCTCAGAGAAGTACACAATGTGACTTCAGGATGGATGAAGGGCAGCAGGAGACATTGAGTCAACTGAAATGATTCAGAACATGGAAACAATATTCAAATAACATACATCTCTGTATGCGATTATTCCCAAATGATAATAATATTGCTGTTCAGCTCCTCTCTGTAGATATGATAAGAACCAGAGGGCTGCAGATGCAGGAGAATCGGTTTTGAGTTTTACTTCTATGACTATGCTTCGTGCAGCATAACATAGTTTTGTGGTAAAAATACTGAAATGCATGTTAACGACCAGAGTAGTTATCACTGCTTCCTTGGTCAATTGACATGTCAGTTAAAGAGATTTGATTTTTGAAAAGTCTCACCATCCTTAATAAAGATCAGCAATCATTAGAATTAACCACATGCTGATTTAATCAACATATAGCTTTGTTAATTACTAGTTCTTTCTTCATGTCCATCTGTTTTAAAGATTTTAGTGAACCTGCACCAGATGTTCATGTAAATATAATAAGCTGCTTGCCATGTAAATATAACATTTTCAAGTGTGTTGTGTAACAGCCTTTCAAATTATGCATACTGTTGTCTGTGTTTCCTCTTTAGTGGCTTAAATACAAAACTGATAACTTTGTTAAAAGCCCCATTAGGCACAGTTTCTACTTGAAGCTCTGTGTGTGTGTGTGTGTGTGTGTGTGTGTGTGTGTGTGTGTGTGTGTGTGTGGTTGGTTGCTACCTAGTTATTGTATATAGTGTTAGGTGTTCAGATCCTTAAGATGTAGCAAAGCATTTGTCAGGGTGTTCTGGGAATGGCAGCATAAAAGTGAGAATGAACTATTCCATTTTCACTCAATTCAATGGTACAATAAAATAAGTACCAAATTCACAGTAAATATGATCCATCCATCTGGCATGGTAATATTGTAAAGTGATTCATGTATGTAGATGCTTCAATTTTGTGACTCTTAAGACCATCCCAGCCTCCAGTCTATTTAGAAAACTCACTTGATAAAATGGAGGGCAGACACAAGGCATTTTCATGTTTCTACGTAGGAGATTACTGGAATTGGTCAAACTGAAGGATGATGGAATTGGTCAGTAGAAAGATTGTAAGAATCAAATTAGGACATATTTGGGCTTTTTGAGGAAGATAGTGCATTTTAAAATACTGCCCTGTACAATAGGATGAAAAGAGTGTTTCAGTATCTGTTTTATAGCAACGAAAATGTTTGAACCCAGGTGGTTATGGATATAGCAATCAAGAGGAATCTGAATCACAATGTAACATTGAAAAGGAAGCCAATTTAATGAGGTTCAGCTCAAACGCAAATTGTAAGATGAGCATTAATCTCTAAGACTATTCACATTTTACCTGAATTTAAGAGTTTGATCAATTAAATCCACTAACAAAGTTTAGAGGCAGAATATTTTTTTGGATGACCAAAGAAAACAGACCTGTGGAATTATCTAGAAAGAAAACCAGCTTGAATAAACTAAAAAAAAAAAAATTCAATTTCAAAGGAAAATAAGATACACTGTGTAAAAAGAGGGGGCTGTCCCTTTGTGACATCATAGGAAGAAAAAAGTGCAGATCATACTGATGTTCTTGACAGTATCTCTAAAGCAAACTATAAATCAGACTGCTCAGCACTGTGGGCCTAGGATAAGAATTTAATTACACAGGAAGAGAAGATGAAAACTCTTTAATAAATGTTTGGTTACACAGTTTTCACCATTTTATTAGGCATCCATTTCCTTTTATTTAATTTTAAATGGGTAATATAGTCACATGGTTCTAAGCATATGTGAAAAGATAGGTAGTATAATTCACCCATCATAATTTTCTTCTTATCCCATCTGCCCAGTCCCTAACTGCTCCTTCCACATTACCATTGTTCTCAGTTTCCTAAATATCTTTCCATAGCTTTGTTGTGTATGCAACAAACAGATCTGAATGGATATTTCTTATGCCCCACCAAAGGTGACCGCACTCTAATTCCTGGACCCTATGAGTATATTACCTTACGCAGCTAGGCCAAGGAGAGTTTGAGGATAGAATTAAGGCCACAGACTTTAAAACAGGGAGAATATCCTGGATTATTCTGGTGGGCCCAATGTAATTACATGGGCCCTCAGAAACAGAGGAGGAAGGCAGAAGAACTATCAAAGAGAGGCAACCAGGGAAGAAGGAGGTTGCAGAGGTTCAAAGCATGACTGGAACTTGACCTGCCATTGCTGACTTTGATTATGAAGGAAGTGGGCCAGGAGCCTAGGAAGCCAACAGCTTCTAAGATCCGGGAATGGCCCTCAGATGACAGTCAGTGAAGAAATAATCCTATAAATGTGAGCAATTGAATCCTATCAACAACCTGAATAAGCAAGAAAACAGCCTCCTCTTGTGAGCCTCCACAGAGGAACAGAGCCTGTCGACCTTAATTTTAGCCTACTGAGACCCGTGTCAGATTTGAGATGGGCAGAGTAATAAATTTGTGTGGTATTGACCTGCCAAATTTATGTCAATATTTTGTGGTAAAAATAGAAAACTAATGCATCCCTGTTTCTTGCACAAACATGACATACTATAAGTATTGATCTGGGCCTGGCTTTTTTTACTTAAAAATGTATCTTGGGGGTCTTCCCATGTCAGTATACAGAAGCATCATCCTTCTATATTTTTTCTTCTTATTTAACAGTTTCATAGGATTTCATTTTCGGGAGCTATCTTACTTTATTTAACTAGCCATACACTGACGAATATTCATTTGGTTTCCACACCTTTGCTTTACAGATAATGCTGCAGAAAAGCACACAATATATGTATAAAGTATCTACGAAGTAAATTTCCAGTGGTGGAATTACTGAGTCCAAAAGTACATAGATTTGTAATTTTGATATATATTCAAATATTACACTAATGGAGGTTGTGCCAATTTGAACTTTTTATCAGTTATGTATGAAAATGCTAGTTATCAAATTCAGATAATTTTGCCAATAAAGAAAATAAGTGGTAGACTCTCATACCCTTCGAATATGAATTTCTCACAATGAGTGAAATGACACCAATTTTTTTTTTTCTGGTTTGGTAGATCAAAGCAATCTCTACATTCCCTACCATTTTCTTCACTTCTCCTCTCTATTTTTTTCTTGTAGTTTTAGAAGATCACCCCTGATTTTGGTAGTCCTTATGGTTACTTTATAACATATGGATTAAATGTCTCCCAGTTTCATGGAAAGTGTAAGTTCCAGTGTTTTGTTAGGTTCTATTTCTTTTTCTTAAATAGTTTTATTTATTTATTTGACAGAGAGAGCACAAGCAAGGGGAGCGGCAGAGGGAGAGGGAGAAACAGACTCCCCACTGAGCAGGGAGCCTGACACGGGGTGTGTGGTCTCAATCCCAGGATCCCAGGAACATGTATGACCTGAGCTGAAGGCAGATGTTTAACTGAATGAGACACCAAGGCACCCCTTGTTATGTTCTATTTCATTTGTGATCTCCTTATTGCTTTTATGACATTTTCAGAAGAAAAGGAAAGATACTAATTGTCAATTGTGGTAGGCAACTTCTGAGATGGTCCCTAATGATCCTTGTCTCCTAGTATTCATGTCCTTTGGTAATGCCTTCCTCTTGAGTGTGGGCTAGACTTACTGACTTTCTTCTAATAAAGAGAATACTGTAGAAATAACAGGTTGTCACTTCCAAGATTATGTTATAAAATACTATGGCTCTGTCTTGAGCTTTCTCTGTCTCTCTGTCTCTGTCTCTCTCTTTTTCTCACTCACTCTCTCTCTGATCACTCACTTTTGGGAAGTCAGCTCTCTTGTTGTGAAGTAGCACTGTGAAGAGCCACATATGAGTAGGTGTGGAAGTGGATCTTCTGAGCCCTGCCAAAAGCAGTGTGAATGAGCTTAGAAGGAGACCCTTCCCCAGTCAAGCCTTGACATAGGACACAGCCCTGGCTGAATATTTGATTATAGCCTCATGAGAGACTCTGAGTCAGAGCCATCCAGCTGCACTATAACTGAATTGCTGACCCACAACAACAGCAAGATAATAAATGTTCTTTGATTTAAGCTGCTATTTTAGGGTAATTTGTTATATAGCAATAGATAACATCAATCAATGCATTCCATACAGCTAACACCCAATTTACCATTACAGAGACTGAGAATAAATTCTAGTGCGGCTTGGAACTATAAATGAAGTAGGAAACATGCAAACTATTAAAGAGAAAGAAGCTACAGTACCATAAATTTAGAGACTAAAGTTGTAGCATAATTTATAAGTTACTCAAACTGCAGTAAAAACCTTTTTTAATTGTAGAAATCTCGTATTCCTTTTATAAGAAACATCATGTCACTGAATTTGTTAATACCAAATCCAATTTAGGAAAATGAATGGAAGGGAGAATGATAGGCTCCCAAATGCATTATTTTTCTCTTCTTGTTTTGTACTTGAGGACTTTCTTTGTTTATGACAACTCAAGGGGATGGATATAGATGAAGAGTCATTTTTTTTCCGGTATTTATGACCAGAAAAATCCCAAGAGCATATTTAAGATATGATGTAAACACCCAAAATTAATTATGGCATATGAAGTTTCTATTCTCTTAATTGAGATCATAGCTTAGAAAGAGGAAGCGTTATAATTCATCTTCTAAACTTTAATTCCTGAGCAAATGACATAAGAACAATTCAGATTTTAAATCAATGTCTACCACTAGGAATAAGCAGAGGCTCGATGGAAACAAAATCAGATGGACAGCTTTGTCAAGTTTTTAAATATCTTATTGGCTGTACTATAATATTATGTCCTCCATGATCATAACCAAGGTGGAACTAATTTCTATGGGCAACCCAAAAATATTTCTTTCCAATGTCTCCATTCCTTGCTATTAGCTACTTGAAAGCAAAGATCATGTATTTTTCTTTTAAGGTCATGTATTTTTTTTAATAAAATTTTTACTTTGGAATAACTTTAGATCTACAGAAAAATTATTAGGATAGCACAGAGTTCCCATATACCCCCACTAGTTTACTTATTATTAATTTCTAACATTAGTATAGCACACTTGTAACAATTGATGAACAAATCTTAATTCAAGGTTATTAACTAAAGCTGTCACAGATGTGACAGTTTCACTCATTTTGATGGCTTTGACAAATTTGAGGAGTGCATGTATGAAAAAATGGAAATGGGATATTTTCCAATTTACACTCTTAGACCACTGAGACCTAGATTATTGAGGGCCAGTGTGGAAGGAGAGCATCCTTAAAGTTGATGAACCCATTGTTACTCTTGAGGGACTTTAGAGATAAAGCAGACAGGGCACCATACAGAGCCCAGTGAGAGATTTGGAATAGAGAGTGGGAAAATGAGTTTGAATAGATCATCTTCAGGTTTTCAGTGTCCAAGTTGTATGTCTACATCTAGAATGTTGACGGCATTCTACCAAGTGTGTGAAGTCCTTTATCCCTATTCAGTTCAACTCTAGACAAATTTCAAATGGCTTCCCCTTTCAATTTGATTACTTTCTTTAAAAACCTTTTCATTTATTCCTGACAACCACTCTCTAACCAATTAGATATCTTAATTATTAAAAACAATAAAAGTATGAATAAAGATAACAAAAAGAATAATAACAAAAGCAAAAATAACAATGAAAGAGTCCCTTAAGAGATTAGGGTTAAGAAACAAGAAAGCCTTCAGTACAATAGTATAAGGGAGGTCATTCTGGCTTATTTACTTAAAATAAACTTAAAAGTTTATTTTATGGAAGCAAGTGAAAGGGAAACAGTAAGGTCTCTAGAACTTGTAGTCTTCTTTTATCATCCTTGGTGAAAAGAGACAGAGCATCAAAAATTGAAACACTTCACTGGCCTCCTCTGTTTTTACTCACACTACTTCTGATGCCAGATGAGAGGTTTTCTTTTTCCTCTTGACACCAAATACATGTTTCTTTCCAACACCACTTCTCCAACTCTCTGACACCAACTGGGTGTCAAATGATTCAATTCAATTCTGATAATATCTACCCGGAGTCAGCATTAGATCCCAAATCTTAGAGAGCTCAGTGCTAGAAGAGTGTCCCACTTCCGGTGTCATTACAAGTCATGGGCCCTCACTACTTCTAACTGACGGGTTAGAGATTGGGGGCTCCCATAGCCCCCACTCAGGTTCTATAATTCACCAGAGTGACTTAGAGAACTCAGAAAAACATGTTACTTACATTTCCTGGTTTATTTTAAAGGATACAACTCAGGGAAAGCCAAATAAAAGAGATACCTAGACACTATGGGGTCGGGGGGCATGCCGGTACACAGAGCTTTTATGCCTCTTATGGGAGAACCACCCTCGCAGCACCTCAATGGGTGCGCCTTTCAGACTCACCTTACCGACGTGGAGGTTGAGGGATGGGGATGAAAGTCCCAAACTTCTAATCAAGGCTTGGTAGTTCTGGTGATCAGGCTCCAAACTGAAGCTATCTAGGGGCCCTGCAAAGAGTCACCTCATCCAAACTTAAAAGGATAAAAGACACTCCTATTACCTTTCTCACTGTGAAATTCCAAGAGCATTTGGAACTATGCTCCAGGAACTAGGCATAAAGACCAAATATCTTCCTATGATACATGAATGGCATTAGGCAATTTTAATTGAATCTTTTAGGATAATACCAAAAGTCTATTTCTCTGTCTTGTTTTCATATTTAGAATTTTATGTTTTCTTGATGTTTTTCTCCTTTTAGGAAGAAAGGTTTGCATCATTAATTCTTATCTAAGCTCTCGGAGGATATATTTTTTCAACAAATTGATTCAATTCCACTTCATTGCTGTTGAGTTGAGCTGGCCAAAATGAAGAAATAATCCAGTAGGTGCATGTGTATTTGTTTCTGATTATGTTCATAGTAAACACAGAGATTAGTTTTTGTTTTTTATTTACAAAGTTTATGCTTTAAGAAAGGAGTGTTTTGGGTAAGATTTGCCCTTCTATAGAGCTAGGAAACAATCCTAAATTACTAAAAACTCTGTGAGTCTTGACTGAACATGACAAGCTCAGATGGGTCATTAAGCACTTGTTTACATGGTGAGAAAACACAGAAAGTTTAAATCACTCCTAAACAAGGATTATTCTTTTAAAATTCATTTTATCATAGTGGAGTCCTTGAGAAGAAATTATTTCTTTAACCTTACCTAACCAGTTATGAGGACATAATTTGCTGTGCCAAGATCTACAGCCTCTTCCCAGATGTTTGAAAATTTATGAGCAAGCACAGTAAGGAAAGTTGCACAAATCAATGAATAAGTTAGGCAGATTTCAACATCCTGGAAAACAAATTGGAAGTACATGAGTTGACATTATGCTGAGAGATCACTTTAAAATGATGAGACTCATGAATTTTACTTGGTGCTGGAAGTGTTAAAGCAGGCCTGTCTGAACTTCTGTGTCTCATGTAAGCAAGTTTCAATATCTGAATGCCCATGTGTGTTGTATTGTGTTTATCTAAAATGAGCTAAGTTAGGATTTGTTGGGTAGTTCTGGAGGATTTGCAGGTGTTCCTGGAGCATCCGTCTTAATAAGGCTATGAACTCCAGGAACTCATGAGGCTATGGACTCCAGTGACACACCTACTCTTCAGGGGCTAAGATGAGAACGTCATTATTCTATTTAAGTGGAGGGGTACATTATGTCCCTACTGATCTGTGTCTTCATTGTCATTTGGCAACTCTGCGTTTGTTAATGCATCTTAAGGCTTATTCAGTCTTAAGGAATGACCAGTAGAAAATCCCAATAGCTATAGTTGACATTGATACTCTTTTCCAGTTATAATTGTTCCTGAATGTGATTCTCAGTTTATAAATTCATGGTAGAGGATAAAACTAGAATAATGGAGACCAGGGCTCAAAAACTGGTGACTAAAGATTTATCTATTGGAATGTTTAATATATTTTTTTATTTTGAATACTTTTTCAAAGGTCATGCTCTCTTCTATTCCTACAGTGTCCACTGTTCTGAATCCTAAATTTACATCTGTCTGGCACCTGAAGTTATTTGAGTTTAATACTCCTTCATTAGACAAATGGAAATCACAGCTTATAGGTGATGTTTATAATGATCATCAATTAAAACAATAAACATACAGCTTTTAGGGTCTCTTTACCCTGACATAGCACAGATTACTTTGGGGACACATCTGCACTTAGCAGTTATATATAAAGACATGTCCTTAGAAAGTCTGACAGATGCCAAAGGAAGGGAAATGTGGGTTCTCTGTCTTATACTTTCCCCCTTTGGCTTCTTTGACTTTGTTTTATCTTCATTTTTCAGTAGACATGAATTTTATTTATTTGGATTGGAGGAATATGTATGAAAGCTGAATTCAAATTAGCATTCCAAATTTTCTTTTATAATTCCTAGCCTTCACCCACCCCCTCATCTACCAGTGTGATCTAGAGTACAGACTGGATGCGCTAAATTTAAAAAAAAAATTTAAAAAATAGTATCATTCACTGTTATTTAACCATTAATACTCAACTTACATCAACAGGATGGTGAATATTTGGTATTTTCCAATTGTATATTTATTTGTGCTCTTAGTGAAGTAAGAAGGATTGCGGTCAGCTTCAATCATAGCCATTTTAGTAATGGTAAATTATCTGGAATTGAAAAATTAAATACTAATCATAGATAATATAGGATTTCATCTGTAGCAGCCTTCTTTGATTATCTATATATAGCTGTATCTTAACATTATCTAGCAATCTGGGCTTGCATTTTATTAACATTTATTCTGAATAAATTCTTTCCTCAAATATGAATTTGTTGAGTCCCAGCAAAGATTCTATTTTTTGCTGTCACATTGAGATGAAACCTACTGTGATAAATTATTAGGACAACGAAAATTAAGCAAGAGTGAAGGCTGTAATTTGAGAAGGAAATAAATCTGCAACTTGCAGAAAGAATAGTAGCTTGGAAGATTTATTCTCTCTTTTTGAAGTTGCCTGTCACAATATGGTAACACTAAGCATAAGGATTTGAAAGATGGTTTCAAAATCTCATTGACAACATTTCTAAGTGGCCAACTTTTCAAGTGTCACTGTGGGGGGCCTTTGTGCCTATCTTTTATCCTTGCCATGATTTGAAGGAGCCATTCTTAGTAATTACTAACTGGGAAGGTAGGAATAGCCTGCTTTGCAAACTATAAGACTATGTAGTTAAGTAGGAACAGTGAAATAAACACTAGGCACACATACTATCATAAACCGCTATTGGCATTTGGAGCAATGAGGGGCAATGATGGGAAGACATTCCAGGATTCCCATAATGGGGGGCTTAGTGCACTATTCCTGACCCACCTTATCTTATAAAATTAACTGTTTTACAGTTTATGCTCATATTTCACATTGGGGTTAAGATAGTAGCTCCCAGTAAAATTAAAATTTCAAAGTGCAATGAAATGAACACAAACATGTATGTTTTAGTCAAGGTTTCTATATTTTTGTGTTTCTGATGTACAGTATGTAGTTGCGGAATTTCTGCCATGCATTTTACTCTGTGGGAAATATAAAGGAGTATGCGACTAAGACTCAGTCTTGATATAAATGGAAAAGAAAAACACCAACACTTCTGGAGTACCTATTAAATCCTCGATAATGTCCTAACAATTATTTGTAATCAGGTGTTATTATCCCCATTTTACATATGAGAAAATGTAGGCCTTGAGAACTTACATACTATGACAAAAGTTAGGCAACAGTAAATGTTATTTTCATAATTTGAGCCCAAGCTAGTCTAATTTTTATTGTAAGGCCATGGGTCATTCTGCTATCCAAGAAATCAAGGTCTCTTTTGAGAATTTATGAGCATCAGAATGCCTAAGATTAAATGCTCACTTCTTCACATGGACAAGTTCCTAAGCCTTTCTGCATCTAATTTTTCAGGTGTTCTAGGCTATTGTTAGTCCAGACAGTCCATCCAGTGTAACAGAGGGGCATGCAGACGGTAAGATTAAAGATGAGGCTATTTGCAGGGGGCGCCTGGGTGGCTCACTCGGTTAAGCATCTGACTTCGGCCTGGGTCATGATCTCGGGGTCCTGGGATTGAGTCCCACATTGGGCTCCTTGCTCAGCTGGGAGTCTGCTTGTCCCTCTGTCCCTCCCCCCACTTGTACTCTCTCTCTCAAATAAACTAATAAAATCTTAAAAAAAAAAAAAAAGATGAGTCTATTTGGTAAATTTGGGGGGAACAGGTACAAAATCACAGTGAAATATGAAACCAGCTGATTCACTGAGAACAATGCAGCCAGATGGCTCAGTGTGGCTGTATGACTGAGCTAGTGATTCATACAACTAATTTAAAATGAAGGAGTTCAGCATAGAGGAGTGATTTTTCTGTAGCTACTTTCACCTGCTCAGATAGACTGTGAAGAGAATTGGGTTTAGTCGCAGCTGGGATTTAGCCTGGTTTGTAAGATGAAGTGAGTTGAGGATGTATGGAAAAGACAAATAGAATGATACAACATAGATCTAAGCTGAGTGAGGAGGGGTGTGACAGTGTGAAGAGCGTGGAGGGCAAGGACAGTGAAAATATGGTAGTGTCATCTAGCTGAAGACCTCCCTGGGCTCCAGGAAGTGTTGGAGTAGGGGACTAGTGGGAGTAAGCTAGAACACCAATGAGCTGGGCATTTTTCTGAGGATACAGAGGCAGACAAAACAATGAAGTGGAGATTTTTGATAGTTTTGGTATAGAAGAAAAATTGCTATTTGCCAAAAAGTTTATAACCACTGGCATATGTGTGGTTATAAAACCTTTAATTTACTTAACAACTTAATGGAATAGTAATAAAAGAAATAATTTACTGTGACTTTATTCCTGGACTCCAGAAAAAAACAAAAACAAAACAGCAACACAACAAATTTGTTTCAGAGCTTTTGTGTCCCTTGTAGGCAATCTCAAATTATAAGAAAGCATATCAGAAAATATTTATTAAGCACCCATTTTTATGAACAGTGCCTCAGGTTTCATTTACTGCTAGGAATAACTACAAAGTTGAGGAGGAATATATTTTAATAATAAGAGCCAACCAAATATTTTAATTTTTTTTGTGTGTGCATTTCATGCAGAACATTAAGAATTAAATTAAATTCAGCCAATGTTTACAAAGTTGTTATCCCTGACCTAGATGATTTTACAATCTAGTGGGGGAAAAAAAAATGTGTTTGAAAATTACCATAACAAAATGCATGAAGTGACAGGTGTCCCAAGTTACATATAAACACAATGCTAGGAAGCCGCAAGGAAGGTGTGATTAATTCCTGCTTGTGGTGACTGAGGACTTCAGTCGGGAAATACCATTTTTGCTGTGTTTTGAAGAATGAACAGCATTTATAAGGCCAGATAGGGATGCAAGAAAAGAGGGTATTTGGAAATCTTTCTAGGCTGAGGAAAGGCAGAGATGAAAGCCAGAGGCAAACAAGTACAGGTTATGTTCAGGGACTCGCAAATAGGATCCTGTGGTTGGATCATGGCTATCTTTGGAAAGAGAAGTGAGATTGTAAAGCAGTGCCCAGGACATAGATTATTACTTAATATAAAAGTTGCTGGAAGAGGAGAGATATGGCTAGCATGAAAGATAAGTTTTTTTGCACCATTGAACGGATGTGATAATGTTCTTTTCTTAATGAACATGTACTGTGGGCATTTTGAGTCTCTGACATAAGAAATCCTTGTTTTGACATAAACATGGGTGTAATTCAGTAGCAGAATGTCTTTTTTTTTTTTTTTTTTGGTTAAACCTCTCACTATATCCTACTCTTGATTGATATTTTTGGAGGATGCTGCGAGACATATTTGAGAGAAATCCAAGATGTCTACTAAAAACACAGATAGCTTTAAGGAAACATTATCAATTGTTTTCCAAAATTCATTGAAGTATTTGTGAATTTGATATGATGAAAGAAAGTAGAATTTGATTATTTTTATAAATATGAACAATATAAATTCATTATAACTGTACATTAATTTCAGAAATGTTTAGCATCCATCAAAAGTAGCTAATATTTTAGTATCTTTAATATTTTTCCAAGCTATGATAGATGAAATTCCTGATTTTATTCTAAAGTTCTGCATGTGTGTAGTGATAGTTAATGTGCTGATTAAAATCCATTCTTACATCTTTTTGTTTGGTGGGGTTTTCCAGTTTTAATTATGAAGTACATTGAAATGTATGGCTCTGTCATTTAAATGATGACAATACAGCTAGAAATGTGAACTTTAGGTTTATCCAATAAAATAAATATACCATTGATTCTATTGAGACCTATTCTGAATTCCTCCTATTCACTAACCTCATTAACTTTCAGAATAGTTACAAAATAACTTTTTTATTGACTATATACAAAGCCTTTGACCCTCAGTAAAGCTCAACAAGAAGAGAGAATATTTTCATTGTTCTCATAGTGGGACAGGAGACTTAAAGGTTTGGAATGTTAATATTTGCATTGATGTTAGTTCATGAACATTTCTTCACAATAATATTTTTTATTTTCTGATGTAAAACTAAATATATGGGTATTGGTTCTTTTTGGTTATCCCAGCTGCTGTGTAGTTTCAGAGTTATCAAGAGTGAACAAAGGGAATAGTGCATAGAGCTCATAACACCTTTTGTCCCCAGAGACTGTTTCCCTTGGTGAAACCGTTTGGTGTATATTTAGAGCAGAAAAATAGTGAGAGAAATATAAGGTTCTGTCCTCCAGTAATATGCTGTGCTGTGTTATATATATATATATGGCTTAAATTACTGTATATTAAGCTCCTTCTTCTGTTTATGTGGCTATTAAAAATTATTTTTCCTCTCAAATCAGAACTTTGATATTTGTCCCACCTTGCCTTTTGTAACTGTGCATTTCCAGGTGGTAAAGAATTGTGGTTTTATCAGTTCCATATGGAGAAATTTTCTCCAGGGAATAGCCTATTCTTTATGACATTTATTATTGTACAATAATCCTCTTTTGACTTCTACCAATAATGAGTGCCCACTCTAGTGGTTAAAACCCAGCTACTCTTGAACTAAACTAATTAGAAACAGATACGAAGAATTGAAAAAAAGATACAAACAGTAAAATCAAAGTATTTTTACAGTCTTACTCACCTTTGATTAAAATTTCCCAGAACCTACTTATATAAGAGAGACTAAGTTATTATAATTAGTGCTGAAATATGCTAAGTGATTTTACCTAACCAAATTAAGAACTTTAAGCTGTTAGGTGATTATAATTTTTTTTCTTACTTGTGGAAAAAGATATTTACTGGCTACACAATTTTCTTTTTCTATACGTGCGTGACCAGTTATTTTGTGGGTTAGGTCAGGAATGATTAACTCAGATAAGTTTCAATGTTTGTAGCCTACAAAGACTTGTTCTGTTTCTCTGCGCAAATCTTACATCTCACCTCAAGCTGAATCTTGCCCATGTAATTAGTAAAATCACTGACCTGAGTGAGGGAATTCATATGGTTTCTGCATTAAGTGTTCACCACCAGATCTAGAACAACAATGGCATCCTCTTTAAAAGTAAATCTGTGGAGTAAGATATGTTCTGGCTTTCATGGCTCAAAGCAACAGGTCAGGTTTCCACTATTTCTTGAACTACTATTTCTGGAATACCTATTATGTGGCATGCATTTTATCTTTGCTATTTCTAATCTTCACACCAGACCTGCAAGGTAGTTAATACCATTGCCATTTTTATATATGAGAATACTGAGCCTCAGCAAGATTAAGTAACTTGCCTAAAATTGAGTAGTTAATATTGATAGCTCTAGGTTTTTGTTTTGGAAATATCTGGCTCTGTCCTGTCACTCCAGGGAAAACTTATTAGAATTGCTATGTTAAACTGTAACAGAGTAAAGCTGTATTAGTTTTCTATTGCCATATAAAATATTATTGCAGAATTAGTAACCTAAAATAAGACGATTATTATTTTACATTTTCTGTGGTACAACTAATAAATACTTATAATTTGTAGCATACTTTATATAGAACTTATATTTTTGTAATTATATTTTGTATTTACACATGTTATAAATAAATATATATGTATATACATGTGTATATGTTATACACATTATACATACACATAGTATAATGATGAGAGTGACCTCTCATCACCTTTGCCATACTTTATTGACTAGAAATGCATCAGAGTCCCATCTACATTTGCAGAGAGGAATTATATGAAGGCAGGGGCCATTGTGGGTCACCTAGGGCTGTCTGGTTTACCACATTGCCTTTAAGAGTAAACCATAGCTGTTAGGATAGTTTTCCATACTTTGATCCTTTTCTCTTTTTCAGTTACTTTTTGACAGTTTGTTATTCCTATTTTGCCTGAAAAATTTTTAAAGCCTTGCTTGCAAGACATTTATGAAAAGTAAGAGAAATGTCAGTGTTCTTGCCTCTTTCTCAATGTTCAGAATGACTTATTTCCAAAAAGTAAGTATTCAAGTTCATCTGTGTATGGTTTTTTGTGGAAAATATTGAAAAAATAAGTGGTGTTCCAGCACAGAATCATGCAAGAGCATTGAAATAAAAGCTGAAGAGTGTCTGAAGATTATGAGTATGGTGACCATGGAAATTTTAATGGTTTGCTCTTTGTCTTTGTAAGACATGGGAAAACGTTTTATTGCAAATGTTTAAGCTCAGAGTATTTTTTTTTTTTCTCTCCTATCCTCCCCTGCTCTCCCCTCTCCTTCTTTCTTTTTTGGCTATTTATATTACGGTGTAACTGAAAAGAACAAGCATGAGAGACTTCTGCTTTATTTCTTTCCTTTAAATTTTTTTATTGTTATGTTAATCACCATACATTACATCATTAGTTTTTGATGTAGTGTTCCATGATTCATCGTTCGTGCATAACACCCAGTGCTCCACCCAGAACGTGCCCTCTTTAATACCCATCACCAGGCTAACCCATCCCCCCACCCTCCTCCCCTCTAGAACCCTCAGTTTGTTTTTCAGAGTCCATCATATCTCATGGTTCGTCTCCCCTCCGACTTACTCCCCTTCATTCTTCCCCTCCTGCTATCTTCTTCTTTTTCTTTTTTCTTAACATATGTTGCATTATTTGTTTCAGAGGTACAGGTCTGTGATTCAACAGTCTTGCACAATTCACAGCGCTCACCATAGCACATACCCTCCCCAATGTCTGTCACCCAGCCACCCCATCCCTCCCACCCCCACCACTCCAGCAACACTCAGTTTGTTTCCTGAGATTAAGAATTCCTCGTATCAGTGAGGTCATATGATACATGTCTTTCTCTGATTGACTTATTTCACTCAGCATAACACCCTCCAGTTCCATCCACGTCGTTGCAAATGGCAAGATCTCATTCCTTTTGATGGCTGCATAATATTACATTGTGTATATATACCACACCTTCTTTATCCATTCATCTGTCGATGGACATCTTGGCGCTTTCCACAGTTTGGCTATAGTGGACATTGCTGCTATAAACATCCGGGTGCACGTACCCCTTCGGATCCCTACATTTGTATCTATGGGGTAAATACCCAGTAGTGCAATTGCTGGATCATATGGTAGCTCTATTTTCAACTGTTTGAGGAACCTCCATACTGTTTTCCAGAGGGGTTGCACCAGCTTGCATTCCCACCAACAGTGTAGGAGGGTTCCCCTTTCTCTGCATCCTCGCCAATATCTGTCGTTTCCTGACTTGTTAATTTTAGCCATTCTGACTGGTGTGAGGTGGTATCTCACTGAGGTTTTGATTTGGATTTCCCTGATGCCGAGCAATGTTGAGCACTTTTTCATGTGTCTGTTGGCCATTTGAATGTTTGACTTCCTCTTTGCCGATTTGGATGCCTTTGATTTCTTTTTGTTGTCTGATTGCTGTGGCTAGGACTTCTAATACTATGTTGAATAGCAGTGGTGATAGTGGACATCCCTGCCGCGTTCCTGACCTTAGGGGAAAAGCTCTCAACTTCTCCCCAATCAGAATGATATCGCTGTAGGTTATTCATAGATGGCTTTTATGATATTGAGGTAGGTAACCTCTATCCCTATACTCTGAAGAGTTTTGATCAAGAAAGGATGCTGTACTTTGTCAAATGCTTTTTCTGCATCTATTGAGAGGATCATATGATTCTTGTTCTTTCTTTTGTTAATGTATTGTATCACATTGATTGATTGATTTTTATCACGTGGATGTTGAACCAGCCTTGCAGCCCAGGGATAAATCCCACTTGGTCATGGTGAATAATCCTTTTAATATACTGTTGGATCCTATTGGCTAGTATTCTGGTGAGAATTTTTGCATCCATGTTCATCAAGGATATTGGTCTGTAATTCTCCTTTTTGATGGGGTCTTTGTCGGGTTTTGGGATCAAGGTGATGGTGGCCTCATAAAATGAGTTTGGAAGTTTTCCTCCCATTTCTATTTTTTGGAACAGTTTCAGGAGAATAGGTATTAATTCTTCTTTAAATGTCTGATAGAATTCCCCTGGGAAGCCATCTGGCCCTGAGCTTTTGTTTGTTGGGAGATTTTTGATGACTGCTTCAATTTCCTTAGTGGTTATAGGTCTGTTCAGGTTTTCTATTTCTTCCTGGTTCAATTTTGGTAGTTGATACATCTCTAGGAATGCATCCATTTCTTCCAGGGTATCTAATTTGCTGGCCTAGAGTTGCTCATAATATGTTCTTATAATTGTTTGTATTTCTTTGGTGTTGGTTGTGATCTCTCCTCTTTCATTCATGATTTTGTTGATTTGGGTCATTTCTCTTTTCTTTTTGATAAGTCTGGCCAGGGGTTTATCACTCTTGCTAATTCTTTCAGAGAACCAGCTCCTAGTTTCTTTGATCTGTTCTACTGTTCTTTTGGCTTCTTTTTCATTGATTTCTGCTCTGATCTTTATGATTTCTCTTCTCCTGCTGGGTTTAGGCTTTATTTGCTGTTCTTTCTCCAGCTCCTTTAGGTGTAGGGTTAGATTGTGTATTTGAGACCTTTCTTGTTTCTTGAGAAAGGCTTGTATTGCTATATACTTTCCTCTCAGGACTGCCTTTGCTGTATCCCAAAGATTTTGGACAGTTGTGTTTTCATTTTCATTGGTGTCCATGAATTTTTTTAATTCTTCTTTAATTTCCTGGTTGACCCATTCATTCTTTAGTAGGATGCTCTTTAGCTTCCATGTATTTCAGTTTTTTCCGACTTTCCTCTTGTGATTGAGTTCTAGTTTCAAAGCATTGTGGTCTGAAAATATGCAGGGAATAATCCCAATCTTTTGGTACCAGTTGAGACCTGATTTGTGACCTAGGATGTGATCAATTCTGGAGAATGTTCCATGGGCACTAGAGAAGAATGTGTATTCCGTTGCTTTGGGATGGAATGTTCTGAATACGTCTGTGAATTCCATTTGGTCCAGTGTGTCATTTAAAGTCTTTATTTCCTTGTTGATCTTTTGCTTAGATGATCTGTCCATTTCAGTCAGGGGGGTGTTAAATTCCCCCACTATTACTGTATTGTTGTCAATGTGTTTCTTTGATATTGTTATTAGTTGCCTTATATACTTGGCTGCTCCCATGTTAGGGGCATAGATATTTACAATTGTTAGATCTTCTTGTTTGATAGATCCTTTAAGTAGGATATAGTGTCCTTCTTCATCTCTTATTACAGTCTTTGTTTTAAAATCTAATTTGTCTGATATAAGGATTGCTATCCCAGCTTTCTTTTGGTGTCCATTAGCATGGTAAATTATTTTCCATCCCCTCACTTTCAATGTGCGGGTGTCTTTGGGTCTAAAATGAGTCTCTTGCAGACAGCATATCGATGGGTCTTGTTTAGTAATTCAATCGATAGCCTGTGTCTTTTGATTGGCGCATTGAGCCCATTTATATTCAGGGTAACTATTGAACGGTATGAATTTAGTGCCATTGTATTGCCTGTAAGGTGACTGTTACTGTATATTGTCTGTGTTCCTTTCTGATCTATGCTCCTTTTAGGCTCTCTCTTTGCTTAGAGGACCCCTTTCAATATTTCTTGGAGGGCTGGTTTCGTGTTTGCAAATTCCTTTTGTTTTTGTTTGTCCTGGAAGCTTTTTATCTCTCCTTCTATTTTCAATGGCAGCGTAGCTGGATATAGTATTCTTGGCTGCATATTTTTCTCATTTAGTGCTCTGAAGATATCATGCCAGTCCTTTCTGACCTGCCAGGTCTCTGTGGATACGTCTATTGCCAGTCTAATATTTCTACCATTGTAAGTTACATGTCTCTTCTCCCGACCTGCTTTCAGGATTTTCTCTTTGTCTCTGACACTTGTAAGTTTTACCATTAGATATCGGGGTGTTGACCTATTTTTATTGATTTTGAGAGGAGTTCTCTGTGCCTCCTGAATTTGGATGCCTGTTTCCTTCCCCACATTGGTGAAGTTCTCTGGTATTATTTGCTCCAATATACCTTCTGCCCCTCTCTCTCTTTCTTCTTCTTCTGGGATCCCAATTATTCTAATGTTGTTTTGTCTTATCGAATCACTTATCTCTCGAATTCTGCCCTCGTGATCCTGTAGTTGTTTCTCCCTCTTTTTCTCAGCCTCTTTACTTTCCATCATTTGGTCTTCTATATCACTGATTCTCTCTTCTGCCTCATTTATCCTAGCAGTTAGTGCCCCCATTTTTGATTGCACCTCATCAATGGCCTTTTTGATTTCGACTTGGTTAGATTTTATTTCTTTTATTTCTCCAGAAAGGGTTTCTCTAATAACTTCCATGCTCTTTTCAAGCCTAGATAGTATCTTTAAAGTCGTGATTCTGAACTCTAGGTCCAACATCATACTAATGTCCATATTGAGTAGGTCCCTGGCTGATGGTACTACCTCTGTTTCTTTTTGCTGAGGTGATTTTTTTCATCTTGTCATTTTGTCCAGAGGAGAATAGATGAATGAGAGAACAAAATGCTAACAGGTTAACAACGTCCCCAGCAAATATACCATATACAAATCAGAAAAGACCTGAAACCAGGGGAAAAAAAGGGAAAGAAAGAAAAAGAAAGAGAGAAAGAAAAAAGAAAAAGATAAAAACAAAAACAGAACAATACAAAAAAAAGCAGGATATGATCAAAATGATCAGGCTAGTGTGTAGATCAGTGCCACACACTAGATTTTGGGCATACACTGGTCTGTTAGAAAAAAGTGCCTCCTAAAATTTTAAAGGAAGAAAGACTTATATATGTACAAAATAAGGGTTGATACAATGAAGGGATGGAAGATGACTGTAATGATGAAAATTATAAAAGATTTCATAAAAATAATTGATAAGATAAGTTGTTTGATAAAAGAAATAAGAAGATTTAAAAAAAATAAGAAAAAAAAAGGGAGAGAATGTGATCAGGCAGGCAGGAGACTAGAACAAAGCCATACACTAGTGATTTAGTGTATATTTTGATCTGTTAGAAGAAACTGTATCTCAGAATTTTAAAGAGAGAACAACTTATATATATATGCCAAAAATAAGGGTAACTACTATGAAGGGATAAAATATGACTCTAAAAATGAAAAATAATAAATGTTTTTTTAAAAAAGGGTTCGATAAGATGTTGGTTGAAAAAGAGAAAAAGAAAAATCAAAAAAAAAATTTTTAAAAATTAACTTTGAAAAACTAATGAATCATGGTAAAAAAGACATGAATTCCATGTGCAGTATTCCCTAGCGCTGGAGTTCTCCCGTTCTCCTTGATCGGTAAACTTGGTCTTGGCTTGCTGGCTGTTCGTGCTGATCTTCTGGAGGAAGGGCCTGTTGCTGTGGTTCCCAAATGTCTTTGCCGGAGGTGGAATTGCCCCACCCTTGTTGGTCTGGGCTAAGCAAGCTGCTCGGGTTTGCTCTCAGGAGCTTTTGTTCCCTGCAAGCTCTGGTAGAGTTTTGGAGGACAAGGGTGAAAATGGTGGCCTCCCAATCTCCACCTGGATGAGCTGAGAACTTGGGGCCCTGCTCCTCAGTGCACCCCCAGAGAAAAGCAGTCACTCCCGTCTCCCCGGTCTCCGGCCGCGCTCCGTGCTCACCCGGCCTGTGATAGAGCGTTTCTATGTCTGGCACCCGACCCCGTGTGGAGTCTCCAAACCCAGCAGATCCCTGCGGTGTGCTCCCGTGCCGCTCCTCCCGGGGGAGGAAGGGGAGTCTCCCCGGCTCTGCCGCTTGTTGGGTCCCTGCTGGAGGAGCAGTGGCTCGACTGGGCCGCAGATCACAGTTAATGGCAACCCTGAGCTGAGAGCCCGCGCCTCGGCTCCATCTCTGCAGCCGGCTTCCCCGCTCTGATACCTGGGAGCTCTGCTGCACTCAGGCACCCCCGGTCTTTCTGTGACCCCGAGGGTCCTGAGACCACACTGTCCTGCGAGGGTTCCACCCCCAGCTTAGCCACTGGAGCAACGTCCCTCAGCGGAGCCGACTTCTAACAGTTCCGATTTTGTGCTCTGTGGCTCTAGCACTTGCCAGAAGCGGCCGAGGGAGGCCCCCTCCCCCGCTGTCTATCTTCCCAAATATCGCCTCGGATTCACTTCTTTGCATGTCCTACCTTCCAGAAAGTGGTCACTTCTCTGTTCAGAGAGTTTTTGCTACTCTCCTCTTCGATCTCCTGTTGAGTTCATAGGTGTTCAGAATGGTTTGATCCCTATTCAGCTGAATTCCTGAGACCAGATGAAATCCAGGTCTCCTACTCCTTCACCATCTTGCTCCGCCCCCCCTGCTTTATTTCTAACTCTATTCTACTGTCTTTAGATGTGTTCATTTTATTTTCTTCATCTGTAAAATGAGGAGATGAGTGGAACCCAGACACTGCTATAGGAAAGCACACAGACAGAGACGAGCCAGCTGCCTCAGGTAGCCTCTCACAGGGGGGCGTGGTTTGTCAGTCACACTAAAATGCATGGGATGGAATTCTCACGGAGTTGATTTATCACTCACTGACTGAAGCTCCCTACACATACAAATGACATATATAAATAAGAACACCAATAGGTTTATTTGCCACTGAAGCAATATTTGACAAATCAAAACTCTACTGGTCACTTGGGGTGGTAAATATATTCAGTTAGTTTGAAAGAGCCAGAGTTATGAAGGCCTCTTCCCACCAGCCTAGGGAAGCTGGATGCAGCAACTGCCCACAGATCAGGGACATCCTCACTGTGTATTAGGGTTGGATGGAGACCAAATGGTCCTTCTCTTTTGGCATCCACTTCCTATCTTCCATATAGGCAACAGCCATTCTGTTAGGATGCTGTATTTATTTCATGTAAGTTGTTATATTGTACAAACTTGTTTGGTTTGAGAAAAACCCCATTCTAACTTGGATTCAAAAGATGGGTGATGGGTATTAGGAGGGCACTTGTGATGAGCACCGGGTGTTGTATGTAAGTGATGAGTCACTGAATTCTACTCCAGAAGCCAATATTGCACAGTTGTTAGCTACCTAGAATTTGAATAAAAAAAGATTTAAAAAGACACATTTTCTATCATTATGATATGTATCATTGTAATGTGATATGTATGGCACATATATGTTCTTATAACTTTAGGCGTTTCTAAAAACAGGTCTAATTTGATTTTTGAACATTTCAGTTGTTGTAGGGAAGGAGTCTTTACCAGAGTTTGCTCCCAAACTCTGAAGATAGACCTGTACTCCCTATATTTGTCCTCAGCTCCTCTTTTTGAAAAGGGTATGGTTCATTTTATGGATCACACTAATATAATTGATGAGAGTTAGATTTGGTAGGCAACAAGTATAGCAAATCCCACTTTATACTTTTTTGGTATGTATTCCCTCTTTTTTTTCTGTTACCGTAACATTTTCCGTCTCCGTTATAGTGAAGGTAATTTAGGTAAGATCAGGGGTCAGTTTCTTTATTTACTTTTAAGACTTCACTATTATAATCACAAAAGACTATCTTTTAATGCTATTTCGTATTTTATAAGAGAGTCTGCATATGTTATTTTATTCAACCCCAATAGTATTCTAGCAATGAAAATAGATTATTTGTGATTTATGGATAAAATAATCACCCCAAGACAGGTTAAACAATGTACAAAGTAATAACTAATATTTTGTGATTGCTTAATGTGTTTCAGACATTGTGCTAAGCATTTTATAGGCATAAAATATTTTATCACATATATCCCCCTTATGTTCCCATTTTAGAGATGAGGAAACCAAGACTTAGGGATATTAAGTGGCATGCCCAGAGTCACAGTGAGTACAAATGGGCAGAGCTGGCCTTCAAGCCTATTCATCAGCATCCAGAGACCAAACTCTCCCGAACACTGTGTTTTCTGATAATCAGTAAGCTCGCCCCTGTGACTCAACCCAATCCCTTTTTGTGAATCTGTGCTCTATCTTAATTTTAAAATATGGTCTTTATTTAAAAAATCTTAACAAATCCTTTGGTGAAAAGCAACTCGATATTTCTTTTAACCGTAATACAAACCCCTTTTGAGTTCTGACATTTAGAGCTATGTGTTCAATTGGGAACAATGTGCTACTTCCTTATACGCCCTTTGCTTGGTACCAGTGTTCCCTTGTTAGTATGAAGATGGAAATATGGTTCAGCACTAAGTGTCCTCTGCTTGGAATCAATTGTTGGTCTCTGGGAATGGTAATAGCTATAGTGTTGCTTAGTGTATTCAAAAAGAATCTTAAAATTTTAAATACAAGTGAGGAAATAGTGTGTTTTATAGAAAACTAAAGTTAGCCTTATACTTGAAAAGCAATTTAATGTGATCAACATACCCTTTCAACAATACTCTCTAAGCTATAATGTTCTCCCTTGATGGTCTCACAAGCCGTACAGTTGACATGCAATTAACAGAATGTTATTGCTGATATTCCAATAGCAGAAACTAGAGAGGCTGTGCTGGGACTCTACTGTAGAGTCTACTGGTTGTCAAGTACGTCCTCTAATTGCTTCTTCCTTTGGCTACTGGAAATTGCCGGTAGAATTCCTCCATTAGTTTTCTGCTATGGTCATGCAACCTTCTTCTACCTGAGTAATACAAGAGGCCTTTTTCTTTCAGTGGAACAATTGGACTTGGAAATAGAAAACAGAAAGATTCATGCCCTAGTTCTGCCTATAGTAGTTGAGTAATGGGAGAATGCTTTCATCTTTCTTTAGGTCACAGTGCTGCTATGATCACAGTTGAACAAACCACAGATAGACCAGACAGGCAGAAAGAAGTCAAACCATAGAAAGATGCTGTAAGGGAGCTTGTTTATCTGGTTTATCAGTGTTGGGTGTCAGAATTGTTCTTGTGATAATCAGTGATATATACCATGCCTAAAATATAAATATACTTGGAGAAGATCCTTTACCATCTGACTTTAGAAAGTTAATAAGAATTGTTTGAAAATGATTTTCTAATTTGTTCACTCTAAGGAATTAGTGAAATTATTTCTCCCACCTCCCCTCTCGCTCTTAACCAAGATAATTATTCTGTTCCAGTTCAGACAAGATTTCTGAAATTACCCAGGTTTTGTTAATTTTTTTTTTTTTTTGCCTGTTTCAAATTTATACAGAAGTATTTTCTGGACATTTGCTGACTTGCATTTTCAACATCTATCCTTCTTCTAACTGATACAAGACAGTGATTTTTTTTTTTTTTTGGAGGACTTATCCCATTAGATATGATACAATGGGACCATTAATCAAGAGGCTTGACCTTCTTGAGCCAAAAGGCCCATGATCCAAGCCAGCTAGAGTCTTCCTCTTTAAAATTTGATTCCTTAAGCTGAGAACCAAGAAGAATAAACATCGTTTTAGTTGGTTGATCCTGTTGGTGGTGCCCTAAAGAGATTTCTTATTAGTTCTCAATTCCAGATTCCTGTAGCTGCTTTTCCTGAACTATTTGAACTGGTTTTTAAAAATCAATTTCTTTAATTCTATGTTCTACCCCATATCCATCCTCTAAATGCATTTAGGCAGCATTGGTTTCTGTTGCCTGCCAAAGACTCTCACTGATATAAGAATACAATATACTTGCTCATTCACATTTACCTACCGTTGTGTATGCCACAAGGGTACCTAAGAGAGTTCTCTTTACATTTGTCTATTTGTCCCTGTCTCTGTGTTCTGGTTATGTTTTGTCCCACTGCTATTTTTGGAAAGAAGACTATATCAAATTTTTAGGTCTGTATTGAAACTAATTCTTACACTGAACAGAAAGCATAGATATCATTTATTTTCTATGAATCATCTGTATTGTCTGGAAAGGGGAAGACTAGATAATCTGTAATTGGCTGAATTTTTGAATCTCTCTAGCATCTTGCAGAAAAATCCTCTTGTGTTCAGCATTAAATGTAATAACAAGTTATCAGGGAATTAAAGTCAGGACTATAACATATATATATATATATATATACATATATATATATATATATATGATTGAGGCTTTATCCAGAAAAATAAAAGTGAAAATATAGGTAATTTTATTACATTTAGCAAAATCTGGGCTACAGTTACAGTTTATTAATTCTTAAATATAGACTTGCTTAAGCAATACATATGTATATATTTTTAAAGATTTATTTTTACATAATTTTATTATTTTTAAATAATTTAAATAATATAATTTTTAGATATTTATTTTTTAGAGAGAGAAAGCACATGGAATGGGCAGGGGAAGTAAGAAAGGAGGAGGGAAAGAGAGAGAGAATCTCAAACAGATTCCCCACTGAGTGGGGAGCCCAACTCAGGGCTCAATCTCAGGACCCTGAGATCATGATCTGACCCAAAACCAAGAGTCAGACGCTTAACCTACTGAGCCACCCAGGTGCCCCATTAAGCAATATATATTTTTTAACATTTAGACAAAATGATATGATATCTTAAATTCAACTTTGCCTTTTGCAGCAACATCGTGAAAAAGGATCAATTTTACAAAACATACCAGAGTGTCATCATTTTTTCCAAGAGCCACTTTTTATGCTTTAAAATTCAAGGCATTATCATTTGAAGCACCTTGTTGATGTTCTCTTCAATTGTTTACTGGTTTAAATCATCCTGATGTTTCTGTCAGTGGCCCGGCCTGTGATTCAAGCAGTTGCTCCAAGATCACTTACACTTTGTTATATACATTGTTATTAAATTTTGTTCTTTTTGTAGTTTTGAAATTTTGCACATATCTGTGTTTTATATTTAGGTGTATTTATTTTTTTTACAATGAACCAGGAAATAATGTTGTCCTCAAGCACAAGATTTATGGTAATATTAAAAAGGATGGATGCTTGAATGCTTTTCTTTCTTTGGAGAACTAGAAATCGTAGAGATTGAGGTAATAAATAGACAATACTCCACTTAAAACATTGAAAAGTCACTCAGGACTTAATTTAGAATTACCTTGAATTATTGAATAATGCTTGAAATTGGTCAAAGGAATTAAGAGATAATGAACTGAAACTTCTAATCATTCTTTGCCATTGTTGATAAATCTCAGTATTAGTAAAAACACAAATATCTAAAGTAGACTTATCACACTAAAGAATTTAAAAGTGAAATAGCCAAATTTATCTGAATTTTTGTTTCCAGCTTTCTGTAGTTTCTTAACTTTATGATTTTTCTTTGGGTGCCTTGGCTGTGACCGATTACCTCTGGCTATAGAACCTCATGATCCACTTTTCTCCCTGTGGACTTTTATGGCATGGATTGATTTCTAACTACTACTTGGGTGGGCTCTAAGAAGAAAATAAGTGAACAATCCTTCAAAATGTGTGACAGAGCTCAGAAACAATAGCTTTTCTTTATATTGATTGTTGGCAAATCTTATGTCTAGTAATCACGATTAAATAGTCCACCTGACTGCTGGAGAAAGGAATGATTTATCTTATACTTTGAGTATTAGTTGTCAGTCACACAATTAATTGTATTATGCATTTAGTTTGATAACTGTATTGAATTTAATGAGAGCTTTGTGTCTAAAGTTCTAGGTAACCATGATCTGCCTGTATAATTTCTAAAGGAAGGGACTGGAGAATGGGATGAGTATGATACGTCATTGATGTAATCATCATTTCTTTCTTTCCTAGAAAAGATATTATCTCCTTTCTCCCTTTACCTTATTCCACTCACTTCAACATAAAGTCCACCTTCACATTCCCTTCTCTTTTCCGCATTTTCTCTCCACCATCTGCTCGCCTTCTCTTTGTCTCTTTCACATTTGAATTTCTGTCTTCAGGTATGATTGTTATTTTAATGATCATCAATATTCTCTCAGAGTGGGACCATGTATGAATTGGTCAATTGTAGTCATGTCTAACACTATCAGGCACTATGCTCAGTATATTTACATTTTCTCTTGCAAACAGGACATGGGCATTAGGATTAATATCCCCATTTTATAGATGACAAACTGAGGCATGGAGAATAGACCATAAAGCTATTGTGATGGCACTAGAATTGAAGCCAGGCAAACTAGCTGCAGAGTGATGATATTAAAAACTATGCTATGGAGTCTTTTATAAAATAAAGAAAAAAATTATGGTTATACTTCCCAAAGGTTTTGCAGTTTAACAAATTATAATGATCAAATGTGAGCACAATCTTGGAAAATGTCACTTCCCATAGATTTTAGATGATTAGAAAAGATTGTCAGTTGACCTTCTTGACTTCTTTTGCTCATTGAGAACAGCAGTAAAGGTGTTCGTATTTTACTTACTTACTTACTGATTTAATATTGAGTCTATATAAAATCTTTATGGGAATCTTCAAGCCAGTCATTTCATTTAGGCAGACAAAAGATGCAGCTGAGAAATCTAAATATGTATTTAAATGCAGTGAAATTATTATTTTTTTCCTCTAAGTAAGACTTCTATTATTCTTCTGGAATTTCTTTTCCGAGTAATGGCCCTTTTGTTGGTGAGACTTTCCTGAGTTATTCATTGACAGCTGCAAAACTGCTTTGCCAAGTTAAAAATAAGATCTGTATTTTGGAATATACTTATTTGTTAAACATGAGATGATTTATTTAGTTGCCTGTTTATAACAGTTCTAGAAAGATATAACTTTAGGAATATATTTTTATCTGAAATCACTATTAAGAGATCATTATATTCTTTCATGTTTAGGATTTTATTCTCGCATTTTTGTAATATCCTCTGCAATTAAACACTGACAAAATAGGCTTACTTTTTACATTTTTGTTTTATTCTCCTCATATCCTTCTTTATCAATGTCTTCCCTTAATTCTCTATTGTCATTTAGATAGATAATCAAATGAAAATTTTCTATTAAACACCAATTAAGAGCTCAAAACAGTGGTTAAAACTTTCAACCTAGCATTCACCAAGCTCTGCAGTGCTGACTTACCCCATTTCGTATTTCTTTTCAGAATAAGAAATCTTACTATATAGTATAGTAGGGTAATATGATGATAGTATTCATCATTCCTTTCTCAAGGCTTAAAATAGCATGGGGAGGAAAACAGGAAATTTATAAGTAGTTATTTAGTATAGAATGAAAAAAATCTATGAGTGAAGAAATTAATGAATGAAATGCTCGACCTTTGGCCTCTCTGCTTTCTGCAAATGCATTTTTGTTTGTTTGAACTGTTTCCAAGATTTCTTTCCTATTCTCTCTTACTCTCTCATCCTCCAAGTCATAGTTTGAATGATCTTTACACAGCATAATATATGCAAATTGAGCATATTTAATCGTTGTCATTTAAACATAAACAAATTTTGTTCATTTTCTATGTATTTTTTAAAATTCAGATATAACCCTGACTGAATATAATGACGTTCTTGAGAGAGCAGCATATATCTGAGATGGATAAAAACAGATTAGAGAATGTTTACGATTTGGCCCAACATCTGTCCCCGTGGCAGACTAAGAGGTATATACAACCTTAAATTGTGTATAAAACCTCAAAAATAGTTACAACTTTCTTACTACATGTTCTTGTCTAGATTTAGAATGGTTTTCACAAGATGTACTTCTTGTGTTTGGAAAATATGTGTTTATGGAAAAATCACACCAAATTGAAATTTAGAGAAAGTTTGGCCCTGAAGTAGATAGAATCTGTGAGTTATCCCAGACTTCTCTGGGTTCTGTTTACCCACGAAGTAGCCAAGATAGTATAGACAGATGGTTTCCTGGGTGATAGGGGAAGGACTGGGGAAGGGAATAAGGGTCAACAGGCCCAATATGGTGATGTAATCAGATTATCAGTCTGTCTTGGGTCACTGATCTTAGATGGTCAGTATATCTGGGCTAATGAATAACTCTAAACTGCCTGATGTGGGTGCATTCAGATTTATTGAGCCAGGTGACATCCTAGAATATCCAGAGTATCTAGGCCATCATCATAACCAAAATGGCTGGTCTCTTGGGGCTTAAATAAGTCAGATTGTTAGTGTGTTCTTGCCAAGCTGGAGCCAGAGTATGATAGGGTTTGCTGAGTCTTTCGGTAAAGGTCGTCATTCTGAACTGATTAGAGGATTGAACATACCAAAGTTTCTATTACATTCTTCTTGACACCTAGCTGAAATTTTGCTCTTCTGCTTAGGATGAAACATTAGGACAGAGGTAGAGATGTTTATATATGAGCAGAGATGCAAGCAGGCTTCAAATTTGATCAAGATGACCCCCACTCATCTAACTCCTCCACCTAAGATTGGGACAGAAGCAGGTCCAGCCAAAAGTGAAACTGCAGCTATGCCTCAGGTTTTCTGTGTGGTAGGGCCTCCCTTCACCCTTCTCACTCCTCCTTCCCCCATCTCTGAGCCTATGGCAACCATGTCTACAGATGTGATCCTCCTGCTTTTGTTATCTGAACATCTACCCTCTTCTACCTTCATTTCCTTGATACTGAGGCTGATGTGATTCAGCAGAACCTGTTAAACACAAGTTGCTTGGAATACGAAGCCCGCTAAACTGGCGTTCTAATCCCTGCTTTGCATTTTACTGCCTGATTGACTTAGTGGAAATAATATAAAATATCTTAAGATGAGTTTTCTCTTTTGTAAAGTGGGGGGATAGAAATTCTGGATGAATGGTAGTTAGGTGACCCCTGGACCCCTATGTACTGAGCAGTTGGCAGCATATAGTAAGGGCAGGTAATGAGGGGTGGGGACCGGTCTCTGTCTCACTGCTGGTAGAAAGAACAGGCTTAGGTTTTTCCCCATGGGAGAAGAGCCTGTAGGGATAGTGTCCAAGAACCCTCAGAGTTAGCATTGCAAGATTCAGCAGATAGCTTGGTCTAAAAAGATCTCAAATCTGGAGTGGTATTGAGGGGTTCACATTAATATATTTGTGTTTCTAATCCTTATGGTACATGAAGAATTAAGGAGAAGCTGTAATATGGGATGAGTTCCCTTTTCCTTTGAGGCAGAAGGCCTAAGAGGAACTGAGAGCCTTCTGCTTGGTGACAACTGGGTACTGGCACCTTGAGGACTTGTATCAGCCAGCTCACAAGAGTGGAGACATTTGCACTTTTATATTTCATTGGATATCCCTTACTTAAGGTACCACAGAAGTTAGACCTGAGATCCAATAAGCAGATAGGTGATAATAACACATATTCTAAGGGATCTAGTAGCTATTGAGAGGAAGAATAAACAGAACATCACAAACAGGTGGTGTCTAATGAATCTGAGCTACAATAGAAAAAATATAAAAATGAAAACCAAAGTTTGAAAATAATAATTATGAGGGTACATAGAGAGATTGAGGCAGAACTTACTAAAAATTCATGTGCTATATATACTATATAATATATACTATTTAATTTATTATTTAATATAATTTAATTATATTATATATAATTATATATATAATTATATATAATTAATTATATATAATTAATATAATTTAATATAATATACTATATACTATATACTATATAATATAATAATAAATAGTATATAAATATACTATTTAATATAAAATATACTATTTAATCACTTCTGGCCAATGGATTATAAACAGTCATTTCTAGATTAAGGCAATGAAGAGCTGATGAACTACTTTCATCTATTCCACATGACAACCCTATAAAGTGGAGGAAGACCATCAGACATGTATTGAGTTGCAGCATGTGTGAGAAAGAAAGAACAAAAATCCAAAATGAAACTTCAGTTGTATTAAGCCATTGAAATTTCCAAGTTTGCCAATTACCATAACAGAGCCTAGAGCTGCCCTGGCAAATGCTGACATTCCCTCTTTGCATTGGGTGGTGTTGCTAGGTAGCTTATTCTTTTATTCCAAATCACTTGAGGACCAAATCCATAGATAATTGAAAGACTTCAATATTTAGGATGGTATGAAGGTTCTCTTTACTCTGAAAGGCAGATTTTATAGTATGGCTTCTCAAACTTTAATGTACATGTGAATTAATTAAGGATCTTGTTAATATTCACATTGTGATTCAGTACCTATGGAGGACTCTTAGAGATTCTGCATTTCTAGCAATCTCCCTTCAATGTTAATGCTGCTGACAATTGGGTGACACTTTGAGCAGCAAAGTTTTAGGAGATATGTAGAAAGGTGTTCTCACCTGGTCTCTCAAAACCCTGACAAGTAGTTTGAGACTTTGAACTATTATAATAAGACTTCAGGTGGCAAGACTTATGCTGGTTTCATTGAAATTGATCCATGTGTATATGATTGGCCTCATTGTGGAGACACCATTTCTTCCTCTTCTCCCTCCTCCCACCTTTTTTTTTTTTTTTAACAGTTTTAGCAGATGGGAGAAGTTGGGAGCAAGAAGGAGTATATAGCCTGAGCTAGAAGCAGAGCATGCCATTCAACTTGCCCTGCTCACATATTGGTCTTAATACACCAGTGGGACAAATTTTCTTTTCTTTTTTTTTTTAAAGATTTTATTTATTTATTCATGAGAGACAGAGAGAGAGAGAAAGAGAGAGAAGCAGAGGGAGAAGCAGGCTCCCCGCTGAGCAGGGAGCCCGATGCAGGACTCGATCCCAGGACCCCGGGATCATGACCCGAGCCGAAGGCAGACGCCCAACCATCTGAGCCACCCAGGCGCCTGGTGGGACAAATTTTCTGAGACTGAAGTTCCTCAGGGCAATACCATGAATGAAATATTTAACTTGAAGTATAACTGAGCCACCTTTTAGAAATTTTAGGAACCTATTTCAATATACTCAGCAGTTCAACTAGAGTCAATGAAGTAGTTAATGTTAGCTCTATGAGTACGAATGGCCACACAGTCTGGAAAGATTAGATTATTCCATCAGTTGTTACCATTTCCTAGTCACAGAGAGTTACTGTTGCTGCAGCAATGCTATTGTATTATTATTTAATGTATTCTTCCACTGTGGCAGCCATTTCATTCCTAAAATACATGCCTGTTTTTGGGTAATTAATAGCTCTGATTCTAGGGCTTTTATTCTGTCTGAGATGTCATTATGTGGTATATGAAAATTTTCAGAAGTCCTGGAAATTGTCCCATGCACCATGTATATATAAATTTTCAATCACTAACCAGAGTTCAACAAATGTCACATTGGTTTAATTTTTTCTAAATCAATTTAAATCTGACTGTGAAAGTCTACCAGTGGGGGAGGTGAAAATGTCAAATCTGATTTTGGAGTAGTCCTTCCTTCTACTAAAGTTTGTGCAAGATTCTAAAAGGTTTAGAAGATGACCAGAAAATGGGAGAAAACCCAGTTTCTGAGGAACTGTTCTCTTTCTTTTTTCTAAAACCATACAATACATCTGAAAGAGAGAACTTCAAGATGTTCATGCCGTTCTTAGATATGGATATTCTTGAGTAATTGGAGCCTTGGTACAGACAGTACACAGAAATTTCTCTGAAGTTATGTGACATTTCAAAGTTCTCTGAGTAATGACTGTGATAAGCATTATTTGGGAATTCTAACCTTCAAAAAACATATTTTCTTTTTAGTATTGGGAAATCTTTTCTTTCCTAAGGATGAGCATCCTCTGCCTCTGTCTTACTAATTATTTCCCTCTCATTCCGGTAGGAGAGAAATTAAGAGAAGTGACACATGATGGGATACGGTACAAAAATGGAAGGATTGGCTTTTCTTTTTTTTAAGATTTTATTTATTTATTTGAGAGAGAGAGAGTGAGAGAAAGCATTAGCAAGGGGTTGGGGAGAGAGGGAGAAACAGTCTTCCCGCTGAACAGAGAGCCCAAGGCTGGGCTGGGTCCCAGGGACCCGGAGATCATGACCTGAGCAAAAGGCAGACACTCAACTGACTGAACCATGCAGTCACCCCAGGATTGGCATTTCATAGGAGTCTTGTTTTTGGCCTCAGCCGAGGAGGCAGAGTTAAATGTGTGAAGCTGCTGGTAGGCTGGTGATGTGGTAGTGTTCATCTGAAGAACTTCTTATTGTCTAAATTTCTTTGTGAATTTATAGGCAAGGTCCTTATCTGAGAGTCAAAATGAAAGAGAGCATATTAGAGAAGAGAAAAGGTTGTAAATTATCATTTAAAAGAATGGTAGAGTAAATGGAGTAGAAATATGTAGAATGTTTTCCTGGCAGTTTCCTGTGGTTTGTTGTGGTCATGTGTTCAAAGTGAAACTGGTCCTGTGGTAATAACTTTTTCCCCTCTACATTCAATTTCAGAGAGGTGTATATGGTGCTTCTAGTATAATGGAGAGAGGAACAAAAGACTCAAGGGAGTAATTACGATCACTTACTGACCTAGAAATGTAAGATAGATACACTGAAAAATTGTTAGGATTAATCAATTCAAGGAGATAAAGGCTGGTTGGATTCATGGTACTAGAAAGAATGACCTGGGGGAAAAAGAGATGGTGGTCAGATTATGATGTATAACATTGACATACAGAAGGCTATCGTGCTGGTATGATAGGATTTGGGAATAATAATCATTTTTAACCAAGGAAAACTATGGGAAGAATGAATTATTTAGCACTACATTATCTAATGTGGCAGATTCTAATGACATGTGGCCATTTCAAATAAAAATTATGTTAATCACAATTAGATACAATTATACATACTTGTCCCTAAGTACAATTCTCTGCTAAAAGGAACTGGAGATCTTTAAAGAAAAAGCTGGTTCTAGATCTGGGGCAGGAAAAGCAAACAAAACAAGATGATCCTCGGGCCTTGGTATTAGAAAAAAAACTACCCACCATGAATAACAGACAGAGATAAAGATGGCATATATAGAAAAGAAGATCTTACAACAAACAAGATCTAGTATAGCTCTGATTTGAGTTTCATCTAAGAAGAAAGGAAAAATGAAAAAGAAGCAATAATCAACGGTATGAATAAGAAATTCCCAGAATTGATTATAGGATTAGTAAGCTCAAGAAATTCCTACCAGAGAAAGTACAATGAAATCCACATCCACCCATATAATAGTGAAAGCTCAAGAGTATCAAAGGTCAGAATATCAAAAATATATAATGTATGGTGATTAACATAACAATAAAAAATTATTAAAAAGATATAAATGCAGTTAGAAAAGGAAGAATAGCAGACTCTTCAACATCAACATCAAATGCAACATCAATAATAAAACCAAAAGCTAGTGGAAAATTATCCTTTACACACTGAACATAAATAAACTTAAAAGTCAACAACCAACTAAGATGCCCATCAAGAATGAGATCTGTAGGGCACCTGGGTGGCTCAGTTGGTTAAGCGACTGCCTTCGGCTCAGGTCATGATCCTGGAGTCCTGGGATCGAGTCCCACATCGGGCTCCCTGCTCAGCAGGGAGTCTGCTTCTCCCTCTGACCCTCTTCCCTCTCATGCTCTCTATCTCTCATTCTCTGTCTCTCAAATAAATAAATAAAATCTTTAAAAAAAAAAAAGAATGAGATCTGTACCTCTGAAACAAATAATGCAATATATGTTAAAAAAAAAAAAAAAGAAGCTAGCAGGAGGGGAAGAATGAAGTGGGGGAAATCGGAGAGGGAGATGAACCATGAGAGACGATGGACTCTGAAAAACATACTGAGGGTTCTAGAGGGGAGGGGGGTGGGGGATGGGTTAGCCTGGTGATGGGTATTAAAGAGGGCACGTTCTGCGTGGAGCACTGGGTGTTATGCACAAACAATGAATCATGGAACACTACATCAAAAACTAATGATGTAATGTATGGTGATTAACATAACCATGAAAATTAAAATAAAAAAAGAATGAATGTAAAATAAAGACAGTTTTAAAATAACAAAACTGAGAGTTTATCACAGCAAACTCCCAATATAGAAAACTCTACAAAGTGTTTTCTGTCAGAAGGAAATAGACCCCAGTGGAAAGTTTAAGAAACAAGAAAAAAGAAAAAAAAAGGAAAACAATACAAATGATAAATATGTGGGTTACACTGAATGACTATTGACTGTGCATAACAATAGTTACAGTGTCTTGCAGGGTTTAATGCATAGAGGGAAATAAAAATACATAACACTGAGAGAGCCTAGATTGGAAAGGAAATGACTGGAGTTACACAGATATATGTACCTTGCATAGTCAGGGAGGAGGAGAAAAGAACTACCAACCAATCCTAAGTTTTTATAAGTCAAGATGCATGTTTTAATTTCTTTAGCAATCACAAAAAGACCTAGTAGAGGAAAATAAAATGATTATAGAAACAATCTTTAATAAATTTGGAAGTCAAGAAAGGAAAAGGAGCATGAACTAATGGGATAAAAAGTAAATATATGGCCAGATGTTTATTTAAACTCAAATAGACCATTGTTATATTCCATGTAGGCAGGCAAACTATTTCAGTTGAAATAAAGGTTGTCAGACTTTAGAAAACACAAGTAATTTTTTTTACAAGAGACACATTAAAAATATAAGGATTCTGTGATGTTGAAAGAAGAGAATCAAGAAATATACATCATGTTAAAACTAAGAGAAAGGTGGTTATTATATTAGATAAAGCAGGCTTTAAGGCAAAATGCATCATTTAATAGAAATGAGATTATATCATAATGATAATAGGTTCAATTCACCAGGAAGATATAATTATTCTAGATTTCCAAATACATAGACAAAAACTGACAAATTCAAACAGAGGGGTAGACCAATCCACAGTCATAGCATGAGATTTTTTTCAAACATCACTTTGAGTAGTTGATTGAACAACATATTAAAAAGCAAGAATATAGAAAATTTGAACAACATAATTACCACACTTGATCTAGTGAATATTTATAGAGCACCCACCCAACATCTGGGGAATGCATAATCTATTAAAGCACACAGGGAACAATTTTTTTAAGTGACCATATGAAAGGCCTTCAAGCAAATCTTAACACATTTTAAAAGATTAAATTCATACCCAATATGTTCTATGCCAGAAATCAATAAGAAAAAAGATAACTAGAAGATTCCTATATGTTTGAGTATTAAGTACTAAATTTCATATATTAAAAATACACTTTGACCTGGAGAGTAGCTACTTTTACTTCTATTTTTTAGTTGATAGCTGAAGAAAAAATATTTCAAGTATTAAAAATATTTCAATAAACATGACATTTTATAATCTGGCTAAAATTAATTGTATAATCACTTCTCATTTCAGTGGTAGAGGTACATTTTAAGGAGGATTTTGCTTAATAAGCTGGACTCCATTTATTAAAAAAACTTATTAAATTTATATTTAATAGTCACTAGCAAGTTCTAGTGGTACTGGTTTATTACTGTCTTTATTTAATGCATACCTGATTAGGTAACACTGAACTGGCATCTCTAAATGGATATAGCGCAAGGTGTTAAAAGGAAAAATAAAAGTTCCAATGAGCGCAGACATCCACGTTTATATGTGTATGTATTTAAGGAAGACCCTAGAATTTCTAGATGAATCTTTTAAACTACCAGAATCTTGTGATTTAAATGTTCTAATAAACTTACAAAGCATATTTAGGTTTCCATCTTTCCAAATTCTAAGATTCATAGCTTAATCTGTAATTTCACTACACTACATAGTCACATCATTTTTGGGGCCTACAACTGTTGAGTTTTGTTTTACTTCTCCTTCTCTTATTCTGTGGCATTTTAGTCATTCTATTTTGGCATAATCCTAGGTTGAATCATACACATTTACAGTATTGGTAGGTAAAACGGTATGTTGGAAATTTTATTTGATTCACCATAAATGACAGTGATTTGTAATTAATTGTGATGTGCAGTGTAATTAATCGAGAGTCTCAGGTTCCTTTTTAGTCTATAATCTTTTCAGGACAGATATCCTTATCCTCACATTTGAAATCACAGTATCAAGTCCCATAACTAATGAGAATCAGCTCTAAGAAATTAAAAATTAAAATTCAATCTTTATATTTTTCCTTTGGAAGGGAAAAAGTCGGAGTATAAAATGAAAGAGAAATAGGAAAGCACAATACATACTTTCTGGACTAAACCTCTTGGATTCTATGCCTAGTTTATAGGAGTCTCCTAGTTCACAATGCCAAACAGTCTCTGCCCCACATTTCTTATGCTTCTTGGGGGGATTCCTTTTATATCTGATGTAACTTGCATTCGAAATACCAGCATTTAAAGTGCATGTATCTCTTAGCATGTAAAACATGCATGAAGTAAAGCATGACAGAATCTGCTTCCTCTAAATGGAGAACTTTTTATTTGGTTACTTCTCAGAAAGGTCTTTTCTAACAAGATAACATTAAAAAGGCCCTCACAGATTTCCAGGCCATTTAAGAGGTTGCCACAAAAATCAAACTGAAGGAAGTGCACACTCCTGCTAATGTGCCCTTTGCTCTATCAATGAAAAATACCAACTTTTCTTATCATAGCTCATTCAGGAAAATACCAATTATTTTTTTTCTTTCCTAGGAAAAAATAATATTTGCATTATTTCTATAATTTTAGATCACACCTATATGGTTCAAGTTATTTATGTAGTTGTCAAAATTATTTATTTATTTTATTGATTTCTGGAAAATTGAAGCAGAAATGTTAAGCACGTCAATTTTGTCTTGTCATTCTTTTTTAATTTACTGACTCACTTATAAATTTTAAGCTGTATTTCACTGTAAATGATCAGTTTGAATATTATTGAAGTAACCAAAACCTCTTTTAATTCCATATTTAATGATGACAGAATAAATGCTTTGAAGACAGGAACACCTGACCTAGAAATGAATGCAGAACATTCAAAGAGGCTGGAGATATGAGTATATTAAAATGTCAAGAGAGGACATTCAATTTATAGGAAGACAAAAGGTGATTTTTAAAGAGGTGATTAAATCACATCCTGCTTGGAAAACTAATGTATATTTTATATTCTTATAATACATGCATTAAAAATATAGTTTCTCTCATCAAAATTCCTCTTTTTCATATTTATATCGCTTTGGTTTTAGAAAACATTGTTAGAATATAAATACAACTTGCCAATAAGTGTATTCATCTCAATCTCTCTAGCAGATAATGTTAATTAAAATACACTAGCATTCTAAGGTATATGTAATTTTGCTACTATTTTTAGAGCATATATTAATTTTAGGTAAAACAGCAAGCATAGTATTTGGTACATGGTTGCCACCTAACATTTCTTATTTTCCTTTTGGGTTCAAGAGATCTGAGCTCCATTAACTTTACACAGAACGTGCAGTTGCATGAGCGTAGGCGTTACCTATAAAGTCTTTCACATATGAATGATTCTGCCAGATTATAAGGCATGGAAATATCATTGATATGGTCGGTCATGCTAAATAAACTATGACATATTTTATTTTCTATGTTAGGCTCACTAGCATAATTGTTTTGTTCTATTAGAAAAAGTCTGAAAAACAGAAACATGCTCCCCAGTTTGGAGAACTTGTGTTCTGCATCACTCTAAGTTGTCAGTGTCCATCTTATAACTGGGTTTTGGTAAGTGCAATCAGAGATACTCTTAACACCCCATCTCTGTGTTGTAAACTGTTGCAGAGGCAGCAATTCCTGCATGTGTGGCCACCCCCAGGGGTCAAAGGATTTATGTCTCAGAACCAGACTGGTCAGAGTTCAGAGATTTACCATGGCCTTTCTATTTGAACCATCAGTTATCGAAGAAGAAGCTACACTTAATCCAGGTTGTACATAATTTGGGAAATGTTTGACTTGTCCAGTGTGGGAAAAGAAGCAGAAAAAATGGAATCTGAACACCTAATTCCCCGGCATCTAGTAGACTTACTGATGCACACAGGCACTATTCTGTGTTCTACCCTAAACAGATTTAACATGTCTATATTTGGCCATCCTTGAGTTCTTGTTTTTACTTTTTGGTATCAGCCACCGTCTCTCAGTCCAAGACTCTATTTTCCTTGGTACTCAGTATATAATTCCTGTTTGACCCTTTGTCTTCAGTAGAAGATTTCTCATTCTTCAATAGCCCTTCTCAATAATAATATGTGTCTCCTGACATCCCATGGATTTCTGGAATAGTCACAGGGTGGCACCTTTAATGCGGGCAGAGGGAATAGAGTGGTCTATGGATTTGGAAGAGATTAGGTATCTGGTTATGATGTTAGTTTCTACTTCATCCTCTCTGGCCAACGGCTAAGGACTGTCCCATCAATCCTTTTTCTTTGCAAATTCGGAGTCCTGTCTTAAATATGAGCATGGACTCGGTTATCAGTTTTCCTTATGCAGACTGCATGCTTTTCCACAAATTTCCTGTCCTCATTTCCGTATCCCCACACTATTGTCCTGTAGGGAAATTTGTTACCTTCTGTCCTTTGCAATAACTACTTTCCCATGTCACTGTCTGGTATATGTCAGCATTTACTTTTGATGAACTGCTCTGCATTCACCCTGAACTTTCCCAGCTGCTGGCTTCTCTATACCCCAGGAATCTGTCTCCTGGGGAGACAGTGGGGAGGGGGTTCTAATTCATCCTACCCAGTGATAAAGTTATTGGAACCTTCTCTGATTTTGTATTAAATAAGACCCTGTTTCTAGAAGAATGCAGCATTTTGTAATTAGTTCCTTGACAAATTACTTCCTAAGTCAAAATCTTGTAAAACTGAGTAAAATACAACAAACTGATCTTTAATGTGCTCTGAAAAATGCCAAAACCTAATTTGCCTTTAGTTTCCACTAATAAAAAATTCTTTTTTGTTAAATCTTAAAAAAAAAAAAAAAGCAGTTTAGGGTTCACAACACAGCTGAGGGGAAAGTACAAAGATTTCCTATATGTCCCCTACCCACACATACGCATGGCCTCCCTATTATCAACATTCAACACCAGAGTGGTTCATTTGTTAAAGTTGATGAACCTTCATAGATACACCGTTATCACCCAAAGTTCATAATTTACATTAGGGTTCATTTTTGGTGTTGTGCAATTTGAGTCTGGGCAAATGTGAAGCGACATGTATCCATCATTATGGTATCATACAGAATATTTTCACAGCCCTAAAAATCCTCTGTGCTCCTGGTATCCATGCCCCCTTTGCCACCCTCTGGCCATCACTAATCTTCTTACTGTCTCCACAGATAAGACTTTTCAGAATATCACACAGTTGGAATCATACAGTATGTAGCCTTTTCACCTTCTTTCACCTAGTAATATGCATTTAAGGCTACTCAATATCTTTTCATAGCTTGATAGCTCATTTATTGTTAGCACTGAACACTATTCCATTATCTGGATGTACCAGAGTTTATCCATTCACCTACTGAAAGACATACTGGTTTCTTCTAAATATTGACAATTGTGAATGGAGCTGCTATATATCTGTGTGTGTCCTATAGTCCTACGATTAGGTCTCTGTCTTTTAGTGAGGTATGCCTCTGGAGTGTGAACTTCACAATAGTTTTTTCAGTCTTTTTTTCCTCCACCCTTAGGTGGGACAAGACGGCTAGAGTAGGCTGGAGTTGGGTTTTTCCTTTCCCCTGTGTGGACGGTTAGAGCTGGCTAGAGTTCAGTATTTCTCTGCCTCTCAGTTAGGCTCCGATAATATCCCAACAGGTTAGGCTCTGGTTAACTAATTTCCCCTAGGCGCAGGCTTTGTTAAGTAGAACCAAGCGCTCTCTGGTGCTTTTCAAAATGGTTCCTTTTCCCCTCCCTCTGCCTACTGGAGGAGGGGATTTTTCTCATATATTTACTGTGGAAATCTGGTTGCACTCTTATCTCCCAAAATTGTGGGACCTCTTTATAACTGGATCTCTTTGTCATTTTTTGTTTGTTGTTTGTATTTGTTGATTTGTTTGTTTCTTAACTCTCAGAGTTGTCTGCACTGAGTCTTGAGCAATTTATTAATTCAAGTTCAGGTTTTCCTTCCCAAGGCCATTTCTGCTTATGAGTTTATGCTATGGTAAAGTGTGATTCTTTATTCAAATGTCACATCTTTCTAATCTTGGGGTCAGCATTTCCCACTGCATTCTCCCTATCTTATGAATCCAAGAAGAGATGCTGATCTTTCAGTCTGAGTCTGTTGAGCTCTTCACTTGTTAGGACAGAATAGCTACTTCCAAGCTCCTTATATGCAGAACTAGAAAAATAGCCATTATTATATTTTATAGCCCCTAAACTCCAAATACCCTAGTGACTTTATGTAGTATATTCTTTCTTTACATCCTTTCTCTAATCAGTACACATCTAAAAACAAGTGATCACTTAAGGTCCAATTCAAATGGTACTTCATTCTTAAAACTTTCCTTGAAGATATTTTCTCACCTATAAATTCTAGTAAGAATGGCAAACATAACTCTGAATCATAATTATTTATGTATGTATTTGTAGCTCCTGCTAGTAAATGATCTATGTCTATTCGTTAATATATCAGCCAGCTCACTGTACAGAGTAGGTGTTCAATAAGTATGTGCTTACTGTATAGATTTTCTCAATTCATTTTCAGACTGAGCTTAAAAAGAGGAGTGAGAAAATTAGTCAGAATGCTTTCAAAAGTAGCCTGACAGAATCTATGTCAGGGTTTACCTTGTACCTTGTCCTTAAAAGAGGTGTTGGGATTAAATAATTTTTATTAAAAAATAAACTTCAAAGCTTACAATAATTTTTAATCCACAGAAACATCACAAAGACTATACAGAGGATTTCTGTATACCCTGAACCCAATTTCAGTTTACATTACTGGGGTTTATTTGTCAAAACTCAGTACCCAACCTTGGTATATTACTATGAACAAAGCTTCAGACTTTATTTGGATTTTTACCAGTTCTCCCATTAATATCCTCGTTCTGTCCCAGAGTTAGATCTTGGATAATTTGGAATTTTAAATTTCCACTTAAGCAGAGGCAATGTAGTAAGCTCATCAGGAATATTATGGCTTCAAGGCTGGGAAATATGTGCATGGGAGGCTGGGTTGGCAGTGTATCATAATTAGTCTTCTTGGTTTCTCTAGATAGCTTACATGTAGAGCAGAGTATTGAAACCCCAATAATAAAGCAATTTTCATTTATGTATTTGGGGTGTGACTCTTCCATGTTCTCCTGCATATGAAACTGGAGAACTTTGGGTTTTCCTGTCAGAGTACCATAGCTCCTTTTATTTTATTTTTTAAATTTTGGTCAGTAATAATAATAATAATAATAATAGCTAATATTTATTACGCACTGTCTATAGTGTCAAGTATGCAATAAACATGGTATATCTTCCATTCCTACAAATCAACGGTATGTTGTTTCTAAGTCTCCATTCAGTTGAATTGGCATGGACTTCTAAAACTGTCATTCAGGGGCGCCTGTGTAGCTCAGCCAGTTAAGCGTCTGCCTTCAGCTCAGGTCATGATCCTGGGTCCTGGGATCCAGCTCTGCATTGCATCGGTTCCTTGCTTCTCCCTCTCCCTCTGCCCCTCCCCCTGCTCCTTGCTTCTCCCTCTCCCTCTGCCCCTCCCCCTGCTTACGCTCTTGCTCACAAGCTCTCTCCCTCAAATGAATAAATAAAAAATCTTAAAAAAAAACTTGTCAATCATATATTCTTCCTTCTCCTCCTAGAATTATGTCAAAGTTCTGGGAGTTTACAGACTGCCAGGCTTTTTGGTTGTCAGTTGTCTGTCTCACAAGTTAGTGCTGAGGCATCTGTTCTCTGTAATCACATGCCCCTTTTAGACCTAGGGTCTCTCTACTACTTTTATAGGCCAGAAAAATCTTTTGTAATGCTGGATACCCATGAGGCATAGGGATTTTCAGGGTATTGCAGTCCCTTGAGTTCATCCAGGACTGACAGGTCTCTCTCTCCAACTGCAGCTCAGGGAAATAATTTTAATGTTTATTTCAGAGAGAGTTTTCCTCTTATTTATAGCATTTTTTAGGTCCCTCTTTTCCATCCTTTCTGATTTCCAAATCCCATTTCTTAAAAATCCTAATCAACTATTTGCTACTGCTTCCCCGGTCCTCTAGAGCACATACCTCCCTGAGATAATGAAGCAACGATCCTGTTGCCTGTTGCCTGCTTGAACGGGGAGCAGTTGACACATTACACAAAACAGTACAATGAGGTAGGTCATTTCTCTCATTTTACAGATGATAAAACTGATGAAAAACCTAATGTACTTATCCATTAAATAAATGATACAGTGAAAGTGAGTAATCCCAGAACACTGAGTTGCAGAGGGGTCAACACACAAAATCATTAGATAAGTATTCTGAATTAGGCTATGTTTGAAATAATGGATGATATCACATGAAACATACATACTTTAACACTTAAATTTTAGAGAAAAATTAGTTTCCAAAGCACGGGGTTACAGACTACACTTGATGTTGGAATTCTGTGCAGAACACATGTCTTCACTTGAACAGAATGTGGTAACAGATGCCTTTACTTCTAGTGGGAATTGAGAACTTTGATTCATAAATACAAGGCTACTTGCCAGTATACCTAATGAGATTTTACATTCTCCCATTCTGACACTTTTAGTGATCAGACTGTATTATCTTGTTTTATAAGCTTGCACACCATGAACCACACTATCTTCTAAGCTGGGAATGAGGATATAACTGAATGGGTCAGTGGTCATTCCCTTCATAAAACATAAGAGAAAGAGAAACGTAAAGCAAAAGAGAAAAAATAAATATATATATATATATGTACATATATGTTATATAGTTTTATTGATAAATGAGGCACATCAATACAGGTACAGTTAAGGTCTGAAATTAGACTCACGACACAGGTAAATCAATTTGTAAGTTCACTTAATGATACCTGTAAATGCCATAATTGTTACCTCTGATGATATTTTAGATCCAAAGCTCTCTGCCTACATTTCAATCATATTTATGAAGGAATTGGAATTAGTTTGGCCTTTCTCAAATGCATTAAACTGTATTAGTTAAACATTTTTATTTTTTAATTTTTTGCATATTTATTCAGATTTGAGGCATTTACCTTTGTAAAAGCATTGTGTTACAAAAAGATGTTGGTAGGTGAAATATCTTGCTATGGAAGGTAACATTCTGTTTTTAAGCTTTAGAAATTCTTGTAATTCTTGACCTTGACCTGTATAATTACAAGGTCAGCATCCAAGTTCTGTTTATACAAAGTGAAAATTATTCTTATCTAATTTTTTTCAATCTATTTTTTCAAAGATGATTTTTTAAGAGCAGTTTTAGGTTCACAGCAAAATTGAGAGGAAGGTACAGACATAGTATGTTTCAGTTCTTACAAATCAACTGTATACTGTTTCTCAGCCTCCATTCACTGAATTGGCATGGAATTCTAAAACCGTCATTTGTATACCCCCTTCTCCTCTTTCTAGAATTATGTCAAAGTTCTCAGGGCTTTCATGTCCCTGTCCCCCTGCCCCACACGTGCATATCTTTCCTCATTATCAGCAACTTTCATCAGAGTGGTGTATATGTTAAAAATGATGAACCTACATTGACAGATCATTATGATCCAAAGTCCATAGTTTACATTAGGGCTCGCTCTTATACATTCCATGGGCTTGGATAAATGTATAATGATGTGAATCTACCATTGTAGTATCATACAGAGTATTTTGTATTTTTTAAAAAAAATTTCTGTTGGTCTAATTTCAGCTTTTCTATGTATCTGAAATTCATAATATTAAATTATTTTTAAATCAGATCACAACATAGTGGTCCATATGCTGTTTCAAAAACAATTTTATTTTTGGTGGATCCTTAATATCATTGTATAGATTTACTCTAAATTATGCTATAATAGGGTTTCTATATTTATTTATTTATTTTTTAAAGGATTTTATTTATTTATTTAACAGTGAGAGAGGGAACACAAGCAGGGGGAGCAGGAAAGGGAGAAGCAGGCTCCGCTCTGAGCAAGGAGCCTGATATGGGACTTGATCCCAGGACCCTGGGATCATGACCTGAGCTGAAGGCAGACACTTAACAACTGAGCCACCCAGGCTCCCCTTCTATATTTATTTTTGTTTATTATTTATTTTAATTGGGTCCTTAAAAAAGATTTGAAGTTACAAAAATAATATGTCATAGTAAGAATGTCCATGTAGAAGTTTCAATTTTAAGTCTAGTTGCAGAATGTGCATATATTTAGAAATTTATTTGTGGAAGGACACATAAGAATCTCTGTGGTTATATTTGGAGAATGAGTCAGAGATAAGGTTGAGAATGAGAGACTTTTACTTTCCATCTTATATATTTTTAATGCTTAATTTTTTGCCATGTATAGGTTTACTTTTGAAGTGAAATATTAATTTAAATTTTTAGAAAATGCAATAATGTGTTATATTTAAAAGTATAAATACATACACACACAACACACAGAATGGGCAACATACATGCATACACTGGAGAACGAAATTGGATTATACGTCCGTGTTATGAAGCATTATTGTGAATATTTGTGCAGTTATAGCAAGATCTCTCAAATAATAAGTATTTCTTCTAAATGTGAATATGAATTTTGGGAGACAGTGATCTTGGCTGGGTAGCCATGCCCCACAGAAACAAAATAACAATAAAACAGCTGGGACTTCAGAGGCTAGAAGAAAGTTTAGCTTTCTTCAATATATCAGTGGATATATTGATGCAGATCCAAAACAACATTAACACTTGGGTGATCTCAGTTGTTTGGTCAGTAGCAGAAATATAATAATTTTTATAGGTCATTAGTGAGATTTATCTACTGCATTAGAGAGAAGATATGATTGGTTTGTGTAATCTGCTATTAGTGACCACCTCATAGGCCTCTGTATAAGATATAATTTGACACCTCTCTGTTCCCCGCCCCCTCCTATGGTCCAGAGTTGTGCCAGTGTTGTCAGTCACCTGATATCGGAACAGCCTAGAGGCACATTACTAAGGGAACTTCATAGAAGGGATTTGTGGGCTTGGCAAGTCTATGACTTGATCGTCCATGGAGTATAATCAGGAAAAAAATAAATTTTTTTCCAATCTTTGAAGCTCTTCAATGAGTGCAAACCTATCAGTTCTTAATATCTCATATGTTGATTATTTGTTCTGTGAATTTTGAATGCTGGGTTAATTTTTTCCCCATGTTTAGAGCATACATAACAATTCATTTGCTAAAGCAAGTTATCATACTACCTTTTTAAAAACAATAAATGGTTGTTATGTAATCCTTGATATATATGTATAGGTATAAGAAGTATAGTCATGCATATGGCTATTAAATGAATGATAATGTAATAATTTATGTATATATGAACTTTATATGTAAGTTATGAATCACAATAATGAACACAAACCAGCATGGTTCTAACTTTCTACTTAAGGAACAAACCAATATTGTTTTAGCTCACTATACATACCTCCTTCAGTGTATCTCCTTTCTTCACAGAGATAACTTTATTCTGGATTTTTAGTTTATCACATGCTTGCTTATAGATTTTAATCTTATATGTAGGATATCACTAAACAATGTATTTTTCAGTATTGGCAGTTTTTGAACTTCATCAAAACCATATCACCGTAAGTGTAGCCTTTTGTGACTTATTTTTTGTGAACCCAACTTATCACCTTCCAAAATTCATCCAAGCTCAGATGCAAAAAACTATAGTTCATTAATTTTTCATGTGCATGGACTGTTTTATTGTATGAAACCATCCTAACTTATTCATCCAGTTTCCTTTTGATGGATATTTAGATTGATTCTAGGATTTTGTTATTTTGAATCATAGTATTAAAAACATTTTAGTGATTGCCTGCTAATTCAAAATTCAAAAATTTCTTAGAGTACATGTATAGAAGAGGAATCACTGCTTATAGCATATGTCGTAGTAACAAATTATGCCAAATGTTTTCAAAAGTTGTTTAAACAAATTATACTCTTATCAGCAATGTTCCCCTTCCTCCAGTCTTACAGACACTTGAATTTGTCAAAATAGTTTTCCAGTCTACCAGGCATGAAAGGTATCTCACTGCAGTCTTAACTTTCACTTTTGTGTTTCTTACAAGACTGAATCCTTTTTAAGATTTTTCTTGTCTCTTAATGTTTCCTTTTACATTAAATACCGATTTAGGTGTTTTTTTTTTTACTTTAATTCTATTATTTATGATTTTCTTAGGTATAATAGATACTAATAGTTTATCAAATTTTATACATTGCAAATATCTTTTCAATCTTCGCATTATCTCTTTATGGACAAATGGTAATAGAATGCCATTAAAAAATAAAGCTCTTCCAATGAAACCTACTAACCTCTCTAAAGTTACATTAGACCTCTCCATTTTATTTGTACTATTATGTTTTGCCTTTTTAATTCCAATTATTGTGCTATTTATATTTGGAGTCGTTTGTTTATGGTAAGAGTAACATGGAATAAAAATTTAGATTTTTAAGGTGGATAGCAAAGATAAAATATACTCACCAAAGTGGATATTCTAGTTCCTGTTTGTTTGATTGTTTTTACTTTGGGGTCATGGATAAATATTTGGGGCTATGATTGTTTAGAAGAGATATCTTTTGGATTATGGATCCTTTAATGTAGCATTAGAAAATACTCATCATTATCTTGTTTATATGCGCTTTATCATATCCATCAGACCATTTCCACATATTATTTGAAAAACTAAAAAAGGTATTTGTTACTTGTGGGAATCAACAAGTTTGTCATTGCTATTTAGTGAACAAAAAAGCAACAGCAATAATATATCAGTTCATTATCCTATGTGATTAAAATAAAAATAGTCACCCTGAAAATATTCTGACCAAATAAACTGACCAAAATATATGTTTATAAAAAGTATAAAAGGCACTTTCTCATTGCATAAAATAGGGCAATAAATATGATTTTTAGAGCCTGTTTTAAAAGATAATGTCAAGAGTAAATATGTATCCCTCAAGGGAAAAGACAGTAAAGTGTAGTGGGAAAGAATAGAGAAGTGCTTTAAAAATCAATTTGTGATATTTCCACTGAATTGGATGCTTGAGAACCAGCAAGAATAGGGCAGTTGAAAGATGGCAAATACACTCTTTGAGGCTATGTTCATTCCCTCTACTGCTGAAAAATAGCACTCCCAAGGCTAGCACTGGAAGAGATGCCCAGAAATGCCATTGTTTTCACAAGCCTGGAGAAAGGTGGTAGAGGCAGGAATAATCTCCTCTGGGCCATATGTTGGCCAAAAATGAATGGCAGACAAAGGCAACTAGATAGGAAAACAAAAATGCTGAACGTCAGCATAACAATAAAACCCAGGAACTATGAGAACAGTACACTAAAATTGTAAGCTTGCTTCCAAATAAATACAATAAACCAGCACTGAAAGACTGTACTTTTGCACATAAAAATACTACTCTTCTTCCATAACTCAGCAGATTTGGATGCTGAGCAAGTTTTTCAACAAATGTATATAAAAAGGGGACAGAAACTTAAGCGTTCTTTGCTACCCTCATGTGGTTGATGGACAGGGATTGTCTCATCAGGATGGATAAAAGTAGGGTTTTATCACACAAGTGGTGAGCAGGAGGGTAGTCTGTGTGGTACCCTACCGAGCTGTTTTCATGCTTTCTCTGTGGATTTTGCAGGAAAGCCTATTCTAATTTTTATATTCTCTCAGGATAGCCCATGCTCTTGTGCGTGCTGTTCTTAATGAACTTGATCTATTCTATATGTTCCTAGCCTATTAAAATTGGACATATTGCTTACAGTTCATAGATACCAATTCTTAAACTGAGATTTGTGAGAGATCTGCCCTATTATCACACATGCAGTTTCTAGTGGATTCTTACAAAGACACCAATGCCTTCTAAAATCCACATGAGTTTTCCAGTCCTCTTTAGAAAATGCTTATTTTTGCTCAGCATAACACTCTCCAGTTCCATCCACGTTGTTGCAATCAGAGAAAGACGTGTATTATATGTCCTCACTGATATGAGGAATTCTTAATCTCAGGAAACAAACTGAGGGTTGCTGGAGTGGTGGGGGTGGGAGGGATGGGTGGCTGGGTGATAGACATTGGGGAGGGTACGTGCTATGGTGAGTGCTGTGAATTGTGCAAGACTGTTGAATCACAGATCTGTACCTCTGAAACAAATAATACATTGTATGTTAAAAGGAAGAAGAAGAAGAAGAAGAAGAAGAAGAAGAAGAAGAAGAAGAAGAAGAAGAAGAAGAAGAAGAAGAAGAAGA
>NW_027397071.1:40811607-40830438 GCF_003265705.2 Callorhinus ursinus
ATGAGAGATGATGGACCTGAAAAACAAACTGAGGGTTCTAGAGGGGAAGGGGGTGGGAGGATGGGTTATCCTGGTGATGGGTATTAAAGAGGGCATGTTCTGCATGGAGCACTGGGTGTTATGCACAAACAATGAATCATGGAACACGACATCAAAAACTAATGATGTAATGTATGGTGATTAACATAACATAATAAAAAAATGCTTATTTTTCTAAACTTTACCCACCTACTCTATGAACCAGTTTGTTGGCCCTAACTTCTACCTTCTTTATGAATAAGCAATAATTATAGCTAACACTTAGAACACTTAGTAATTCCAAACACTGATTTCTAGATATGTTCCTAATCATTTAACATATATTAACTCATTTAATCCTACTAAAAGAACCTATTGACACAGTCCTCACTGATAGTTATTTCAAAGTAACCCATGTTCATTCCTTCATTTATTTATTACATCACTCCTTCGTTCACTTGTTTAATAAGAATTTACTGAAAACTTCTTTATATGCCAAGCAACATGCAGTATTAACGTATATTAGTGACCAAAAAGGACCCAATTACTTCCTTTGGGCAGTTTTTATCTAACTAAAGTCCTAGAATGTCTCACTGGATGTGCCCATACTTCATCAAGTCATTTATGATGGATCGGTGTTTATCTATTTGACTTATAGGTAGCAAAGGATTGCATATATTTAAACTTCAGAAAAACACTGGGCTAAACAGAATTCAATTTCTGAAGTAGAAGAATTTCTGAAGCTTTCAATGTTCTTTAGTATAATGAATGTACTTGGACTATCTTGAGTACTACCCCTGCGTTAATGACAAGCTCAACATGTCAACACATCCTTGGTTAAACCAAAATTAAACAAAATATGATTCACTTAAACATCTTACTAGAGAGTATTATACTAACTGAAATAAGTCAGAGAAAGACAAATACCATATGATGCCACTCATATGTGGAATTTAAGAAACAGAACAAATGAACATGGGGGGGAAATAAAGAGAGGCAAACAATAAAACAGATTCTGAACTATAGAGAACAAACTGATGGCTACCAGAGGAGAGGTGGTTGGGAGGGATGGGGGAAATAGGTGACAGGGATTAAGGACACTTGTGATGAGCACTGGGTGATGTATGGAAGTGCTGAATCACTAAATTCTACACCTGAAACTAATATTACATTGCATGTTAACTAACTGGAATTTAAACAAAAACTTGGAAGAAAAAGAAAACACAAAAGCATCTTACTCTCTGTCCTCTCTCTCTATTTTTCAATCAAAATCCAACCTTTTTCTGCTCCCATTCTATTTGTTGTTATCTTCATTGCATTTGGGTTTAGTTCATTTTTATCCTGCTATTTTTTCTCATATAGGGCCTTTCCTCCCAGAATCATGGAATTTCTTTTTTGATACTTCCATTACACACTAGTTTAGGGTTTTCTTTATATCTCTATTCATTTGTTTAACTATAGGTCTTAAGTAGCTTTATCTGCATTTGATTAATGTCCCTTCCTTTTGGGGAAACCATTTGACCTAATGGCTTTGCCCTTTACTACTTTCTTCTGTTTATAAGTTAATTTTAAATGTGTTAGAGTTTTTACTTGATCCCAATTTTTAAATTCTAAATTCAGTGACATTAGGCAAAGTAAAATGTTTCCTCCTTCTCAGAAGTTTATAACTGTACTGAAAATTTGTCATGTTAACCTGTATACATGTAAATATGTTAAAATATTTAAAGAAAGCTTAGAGTATGTGCCTAGACATCAGTAAAATGGAGAAAAACTGGGAAGCCTGCAAAGATTTGGAAATTTCTTGTATATAAAAAGAATAATTACTATACTTCTATCTCTCAGATAAGAGCTAATAAAGAGTAAATGCACACATTATTTTAGAAAGAGTGGTTTGTCTTTGTTTTTATCTTGAGGTACATTGTTACCAAGTGGGGTTTTTACAAACTTTCCTAGACTGCCAAAAATTATAGATTAAATTGCAACATAATAAATCACAATTGATTCACATGGATTTCTTGCTCCTTAGTTTTGTATGCTTGAGAAGTATGCCCTCTGCAAAAATGGAAAGAGTTGAGAACTGTAAACTGTGCAGCTCTGCATTGAACTGCCCTGTCTGCTGTATACAAGGCCTTTTTATAGTATGGCTGATGTTTCACCATATTCAACAATGATCTCATGCTAATTTAAATGTAAGTGAACTTGTAATGCATGCATTATATTTCTCTTAAAAAATGAACAAATTTAAAAAGTGAGCAAGATAGGAGTAAGGAAGGTTACATTTGAATAGTAAGTCAAACTATGTAACAAAATGAGACATGGAGTTTTGCACCGAGTCATAATAATTACAACATCTTAAACTCGTAGAATGCTTTCATCAGGTGAACTCAGAGTGCCCTACATCTATTCATTCATATCTGTACAAACAGTTCTGTTTCATTTATTTGGTAATATTATCCTAGCAAGAGCAAAGGGAAATAACAGGGTAAATTGAGAATAATTGGTTACAAAGTGAGATTATAAAATAAAGAGACTTTGACTTATTTATCTTTCTCTTCACAACACCTAGTTAAGTTTCTAGCATTAGTAAGTGTTCCCAAATGCTTATGTTGTTGAAGAAGACATTTTGGAAAAGAAATTACTAAAAAACTTAATGGTTTAATAGAGTATGCATTTTGATGGCAGACAGAACTGGGTTTTAACTTTAATCTAACTGCTTATTGTGAGTTCGTCATTTTATTTAAACTGAGTTCCAATTTACTTATTTGCAAAGTAAGGGATTACTCTCTTAGTATGTTTGCAAAGATTATTAAATAATACATAGAAAGGTCCTAGCTCATTTCCTAGAATTGTAAAGTCACTCTTATTTATTATTGTAAAAAATATGCCATTGATTTAAAGATAATAGCTTCTTTTGCCCAATTCTACATCAATGTCACATTTTGAGATTGTTTTATTTCTTTCTCAATAATGATGGGCTGCTATTTGAATAGGCACCATAACCTCCATTTTCCCATCCAGAGTATTAGACCAACTAAGAATTTGAACAAAGCATGAGACTGATGTAGGACAAATTATCACTCTTTTTGAGGAAATAGAGTAAATTGGGTACATAGGCTACTGTGAGAAATTAGTCAATTGTACCAGTCACAGCCTTTGGGGTGTGTATGTGTGAGTGTGCGTGTGTAGGGAATGGTAGTGAGAGACTGTGAATGGTCTAGCTCTCAAAAAGTTAAAGGGAAGTGCTGGGCTGAGCATTCTCATTGCATAGTCCTCTCAGCAGTTAAGCTACTCTGGAGCTTATTTGTATTTTTGTTTGTCTTTTGATGTATTGTCCTACTGTGTACCCATCTTCCTTTTGAGATTCTTGAGGTCAGGGACTCTATTTTACATTTCATATTTCTAGGACTTACCAAAAGCTAATAAAAATTGTAAACTCAGCATTTTTTCAGTGAAAAGAATAAGTACATGTTGAGGATTCTAACTGAAAATCAACAGCAGTCATCTTTCCCGTGAAATCAGGTAGCATATATTATTTATACTTCTTGTCTTGTTATTAATAATGGTTTATGTTGATTTAGTAGTTTTAAATACATTTATTCTTCTCTTTTAGCTAGAGCAGTAGACATAAAACATGTCAAACTTTGTTTGTCTTCACACCATTTGGCACAGAGTTCAGTATAGGATGCAACTCAGCATACCCAACATTTTGAATGATAATATGCATTCATATTCACTTAATTTAATTAGCTGGTTTTAACAGTAGTTTCCCCATCTAGAGATAAATGTCATCATTTCTTCTAGCCTCTTATTCTGTGTACAAATACACATGCACATATACATATGTTTGTGTGAATGTATGCATACATAGATATTACAAAGTATGGAATTATGCAATACATGGTCTGTTGAAACCCATGTTTTCTATTAATAATATGTTACTGACATCTTTCCATGCCAATATATATAGTTAAGCAATATAATTTTTAATGGCTGCACAGTATTATAAGGCCATTAACAATTTTTAAATATGAAGTCTTATTAACAAAAACATAATGTTTCATTGATATTCAAAATTTCATTTTTATATTTACTGGACAGTTGTAATTATTTTTGTAATTGGTTGTTTATATCTTTTGCTTGGTTTCAATTGGTTATTTTCAATTTTTTTAAATTTTATTTTATTATGTTATGTTAATCACTATACATTACATCATTAGTTTTTGATGTAGTGTTCCATGATTCATTGTTTGCGTATAACACCCAGTGCTCCATTCAATACATGCCCTCTTTAATACCATAATCAGGCTAACCCATCCCCCCACCCCCTCTCCTCTAGAACCCTCAGTTGGCTTTCTCAGAGTCCATAGTCTCTCACGGTTTTAATGAATTTATAAGAACTTTTTATATCCTGGGTTTATTAAACCTGCATCTTTTTTTTTTTTTTTTGAGAGAGAGAGTGGGAGGAGGGGCAAAGGGAGAGGGAGAAAGAGAATCTTAAGCAAGCTCCATGCCCTGCATGGAGCCTGATGTGGGGATTGATCTCACAGCCCTGAGATCATGACCTGAGTTGAAATCAACAGTTGGATGCTTAACTGACTGAGGCATCCAAGTGCCCCTGAAACCTGTATATTTAACATACATTACAAATATTTCCCTGGGTCTTATTTATCTCTACAAAATATAGATCTGATTATGTCATTCCTCCCAACATGAAATTTTCAATAGCATCCCATTGCTCTAGACATACAAACTCATACTTTTAACCCATAACCATCTGCATGGCCCAAGTTGCCACTACACATGTTTTAGGCTTCAGTACTCCCAGCTGTAGCTTCTTTGACTGCCCAATCAGTCCCTACTCTTCCATTGGATTTCTGTCCACTTTTGCCTTCTTTGCCATTCTCTTTGTTGCTCTGGATTTATATTTTTTATTATTCCTCTATTATCATTTGAAAATTTTTCATGAATTAGAGAGGGGATTATTCTATTCTGTAGAGTCAGAAACCTCTAATATATTTTGAATAGAGGTGTGATAAGGGATCTGTAACTCAACACTGTGAGATCTTATAACATCTCTCCTGGGTTTTTTTTAGTGTAGGATAGGGATAAAATCATTTATCATACAGATAGTCTTTGAGCATCTACTGTGTGATGACGGAATGAAAGGTAAAAAGACATGCTCCGTGTTCTCAAAAGGTCAATGTTAAGAGAGGAAGGAAGTTACCTTCATTTAGGTAAAAGAGGGAGAGTTTACTGGAGGAGAGAATTTAGTTTATCTTTAAATATGGATAAGATATCAATGGTAGAAATAGGAGAGAAGGGCATTCTGAGTTGAAGCAGTGTCAGTGACAGCAAAAGGAAGGGCTTCCTCAAGGAGTCTGTTGCCATATACAAAGGGATATAGTTATCTATTTATCTATCATCTATCTATTATTGTTTTCTTTCTTTAAGTAGCAGTGATGGATTTGGACCAAGCAATACAGTATATATTTGAAATATTTATACGAGCAATCACAATCTATATGGCTTCAAGTGAATGTAGTTTTAAGTATATGCACATTCCAAGGTACACCACATAGTCGACTGGGTTAGATGTGGTCAGTACTTAGTACCATGACAGTCACTTGGGTCTCATTAACCCCATCAAGGCACCAAATAAACTAGCCACAATAAGAAGGTTGCATTACTTACAGAATTGTTAAAGTGAACATATTTTCTAATTGCTGTCTTTGTTATTTATTATATACATGAAAGAAATTAAAAAAAAACAACATCTGCTACTTAAAAACAAAAACCTTTGACTACTTCAAAATGATTTTCTCTAGGGTATTGTTTTGAAAAAACGGAGCTGAATACCATGATCCCCTATAGACTCTAGCCCAGTGTTGTAGGAAAGATATGTTTAAACTATCATTTCTGCCCACCTGTGAATTTCCTGATCAGTTATTTCATTTCTCTAATATAATTGCATGACAGAACAAACACAAATTAATGCTACTGGTCCCCAGTGGAATCCATTTTGAAGTGTTTATAAGCACTACTGAACTAAAAAAAAAAAAAAATGTAGCAGATGCCTCTATCAAAGTAGTACTGATGTATTGTTCTGTTTCTGTGAGCACACACACAGTGAAAGTGCTTGTCAGTCATGAAAAGGCTTGGACTTCAATGAGATGCATATAAGCCGTGTCTGAAACTACAGATCCAAATAGTACAGCTGGAGAACAAGTGTTTGACGCTTAAAAATATTGTGTATCTAGGACTAATTACGCTTTTGCAAACTTAGTAAAACATTGCTGTTTATTTAAACTTCGGCTGTACAAGATCTCCCTCAAATGAATGGTAGCTATTCTGAAGCCTGCACATAAACATCTATTTTGTAGAGAAACTGGCAATTAAGGACTTGTAATGAATTCTAGTCTTTTTCAATCTCTTTAAAAGAACACTATCGAATCAAAGAAAACAAGATATGAAGGATTCTTTAAAATTCTGCCCTGTCTTTTTCTGATGACTTAAGATATCAAGAGCATAACATATTTTTCTTTGTGTTGTACATTTATATATTCATTTCTTGTCACAAATACAAAATAAGTTATAATTCATGATTCTCCAAAGAACTCCACATACAATTTAAAAAATTTAAATCTTGTGAAGACTATCCTGGGTGGGTGTAATTGTAGATATTTGTTTTGACACCCTAGTGACATGATAAAGATTTGTTTTATAGGTTCATTGGTTTTAAGATTACTTTCAACTCTTTACCATATTCAGGGCATAACATAAGAGTATATGAAGATATTCCATAAGCAGTGGATTTATTTCTTACATAGAAATATATACTCATGAGTATAAACTCCTATACGTCTAGGGCTTTTAGGAGCATAGCAGATGATAAAACTTTGTTGAGATTATAGGTGTACCATTCTCTTGTGATAAACTGGACCAAAATCCAAGAACATATAATTATTTGGATTTTAAGGTTCATATCTTATAAGTAACATAAATATTAGCCAAATACGAAGTAAGAACAAATATTTTAGATAGAAGGATTATTGATAATTACATCAGAAGTTTTACCTTCAGAGATGAGGAGCTTTGTGATAATACTGAAACCACTTCTATGAAATCCTTCCTTCCTACATGGAGTGAATGTGCTGGGAAAGGTCAGGCTGCTGCCTTGGTTCCCAGTGGTGCTCTCCCCATGGATTGCACATGGTGGAGGATCTTTTATTTACTGCAACTGTTGGTGCATTTTTGATATTCTGAGTCATAAAGAATTCATAGAGCAAAGAAAAGCAAACAATTACAAAACTAGAAAGGGCTAAAGCCTAAGTGTTGCCTCACGCTAGATTCTCCTGCTTTGAATTTCATGAGCATTTAAAGTTGAATTAGAATGCTATGCAAGTTTCAAGGCAATTATTTGGACTCACCTGCATCAAGCCATGTCCACAGTGCTTCTACTTCTATAAAAACAAAACAAACAAATGAACAAAACAATAATAGAAGGAAAATATTACAATCTCTTTTAGAAAACAATACTAACAACACTACCACCAACAAGCACACACTGTCCATATAGAAGCAACAATGGAGTCATTCCCTATGGACAATCGTATTAATGAATATTATGACTTTCTCTATTTGGCCAAGATAGCAATGAATTAATGACATTATATTCTGTCCTTTCTTAACTAAATGGGCACTAGTATTTGTGGCTTTTTTTCCCAGTTGTCATGGTCAAGCTCTTAGGAGCTAAAGGATTAATTTATAAGATAATTTTGTTCTCTCACCCATAAAATAGGAGGCTGTAAGAAGGATCAAAGGTCATTTTGAAAATATCTGTCTTAATACCTGTCATATAGTAACTGCTTCATACTTGTTTGCTAAATCCCAAATATGATTCCCTTTGGAATATTTCAATTCAGATAAGGTATTTTATCCTATTTCTGCTTGTAGCACTTGGAAGTAATACTGCTGACACATTAATGAGTGAAATATAATGACTAAAAAAAATCACTTTAAAAAAATGGGGGTGCCTGGGTGGCTCAGTTGGTTAAGTGTCCGACTGGATCTTGGCTCAGGTCTTTTTTTTTTTAATTTGTTTATTTGACAGAAAGAGACACAGCAAGGGAGGGAACACAAGCAGGGGGAGTGAGAGAAGGCGAAGCAGGCTTTCCACCGAGCAAGGAACCCAATGCGGGGCTCAATCCCAGGACGCTGGGCTCATGACGTGACCCAAAGGCAGACGCTTAACAGCTGAGCCACTCTGGCATCTCTTGGTTCAGGTCTTGATCTCAAGGCTGTGAGTTCAAGCCCCACATTAGGCTCCATGCTGGGTGTGGAGCCTACTTTAAAAAAAAAAAAAAGGGCTGTAGAATTAAGGTTCTGTTGTATTTTAGGGGATGCTAAGACTGTTCAAAAGTAAAAGCAGACTGGGTAGGGCCATATGCTGTGAGATTTGAGGAAGGATCAGAACAAACTAAATTTAATCTCTCCTTTCAGAACAATTTCCTCTACCACAGCACTTACATTATTGCAATCACATCCCTGGTCTTTGTATTTCCAAAAGGAATCCTCAGGTCAAGAAGCATTCTCTAGTTATATTTATCCCTATATTGTTAACACATATCTTAGTGCCTAGCACATAAGAGTCATGGCATAAACTTCCCTAGAAAGGGATTATTATTGGTTATAATGAAGGGATAAACATTATTCTTTGGAGGGCAAATAAATAATCAATTGATACTAACTGAGATGGTGGACAGAGGAGAAATTTTTGTGGAATATGTTTATGTGAGCTGAGGGCCTAGTCATAGGGAAGGGTAGTTCAGGCTGAGGACATTAAATGAGAAGGCAGAGCCAGCTCAACTGGGAGTACACAGAGGTAGAGTCATGAAAATGGAATAAAGAAATATCAAAAATAAGTTCACTTCTTACACACTGTGCCAGGAGTGAGCTCTGACTGGGGAAGTGTTTCCTCAGTGGACTGCCAGGCTATCAGTGCCAGTCCTTTGGTTTGAGGAGTTCCATGTTCTAACTTCATTTCGTCAATGATCTTTCAAAGGGCACCCATTCTATGCTAAGGCATCTGTGAAAGGCTGGCAACAGAGGTGAGGAACTGTGGTGGAAACAGCACAAACAAAGCCAGAGAACACGTCAAACTGAGCAGAGATCCAGTCAACAGGGAGGTGGTTGGCAAGGTCACAGGCGAAGAGGCAAACTTTCAGGACAACTATGGAAATGGGTACTAGATAATGAGTTGAAACTGAATGCATTAAAGATGCATTTATGTCAATAAAGAAATAAGTGCTGGGTTCTGAGCGGTAAATTACCAGAAACATAAAAAGCAAAGAGAAATATGCCAAAGAAAGTCTGAGTTAAACTTGAGAGGGTAGTGTTTTTTTTTTTTTAAAGTATGAAATCTTGTTTTTTATTTAAATTCAATTAGCCAAGATATAGTACATCATTAGCTTCTGATATAATGTTCAATGATTCATTAGTTGAATATAATACCCAGTGCTCATCATATCACGTGCTCTCTTTAATTCCCATCACCCAGTTACCCCATCCCCCCACCCAACCTCCCTTTCTGCAACCTTGAGTTTGTTTCCCAGAGTCAAGAGTCTCATATTGTTTGTCTTGAGAGGGCAGTGCTTTTTAACAGAGAATTCTTTCTTTGAATTTCTGAGGCATCCCTTTACCCATGTTTTTTGAGTCTCTTCCTTAAAAAGCTCTATTGCATCTAAATATTACAGTCTTTAGTAGCAGTCTGACCTTAACCACATAACTAACCTAGGGATAAGCTGGAGACTAGTAGTACTAGATTGCAAGAGCTCAATGTTTAATTTTCAGAAATTTTGCAAGCCAATTATTAAACACAGCCATTATTAAAAATGACAGAAACTTAAAATTGAATATATTATAGTGAAGTAAAAGTATTATTTTTTAATTATGTGCTATACATGCTTTATTTTAGTAATATTTGTAATGAAATTGTGTGTGTGTGTGTGTGTATTCTTTTTTTTTTCCAGAGAGCTGGATGTTGATTATGAAATATTTACCACCATGCTACTGAACTGGCCCCTATGAGGTCTGTCATCTGATAAACTTAGATAGTATTGCATCATACCTCTTAGGATTACTGAAAAAAATCAATGGGATAATACAATATTTAGTAAATGGTAGATGTTATCATAATCATTATTTTGCAAAACAGTATCTTAGTTTTTCAATAAATTTATATAACTAACTTCTAAATGTATAATAAAACATTTTAAATATTTAAGCTACATGGTTAGTTTTCTAATCAAAAATAATATTTTTGCATATTTATTAGGAAGAGCTATTGGTTCTATTAGGAAAACTGTCAGAAGACTCTTTCCAGAAAAGATAGGTTTTGAGAGTCGCAACCTATTAAAGAGTTGCTAAGGCAACCATTGCTTGCTAATAATGTAGTGATAGAAAAGAAGAGGTAATTTGAGGAACAATGCTTCTGAAAATTCAGAGGAGAAATATAAGTGAACAAACCCTCAACTGGAAATGAAAACGACTAGCTATTGGCAGTTTCTTCCTTGAATTAGGTAGCAGAAGGAGAGATTAGAGGGTATTTAGCAAGGTGGAAAAACACAGAGTACATTTTGATTCTTTTCAATGCGATTGCCTGATTTCTCATCATTAGTTTCTCATGATTTTAAATGTGATTGGATTAGAGACCCATCATACTAATCTTAAAGCTAGATTCTGGCATTTTGGTAATATTAAAGTAACTCTTGTCATATGTTTGCAGTAAACCTCAATGATAAGTTTATTTCTTTTAAGTCAATATATATCTTAGAGGTTGGATTTGAAAAATCTAAATTGTCACCCTGACAATAGCAAATGTCACATGTTCACATGATAGGACACCCTCAAAGGGTTTATTCAGTTAACTGCTTTTTTGCATTTTATAAATATAACAAAATGACGAATTAATTTGGATGCTCAAAGAAGCCTTTAGGGGGCGACTGGGTGGCTCAGTCGGTTAAGCGTCTGTCTTCAGCTCAGGTTATGATCCCAGGACCCTGGGATCCAACCCTGCATAGGGCTCCCTGCTTAGAGGGGAATCTGCTTCTCCCTCTCCCACTCCCCCTGCTTGCGTTCCCTCCCTCTCTGTCAAATAAATAAATAAAATATTTAAAAAAAAGAAGCCTTTAGTATGAGAGAGGTACTAAAACACTCACCCTTACTTTTCACATATAATTACTTTAAATCCTTTATTAATCTGGTGAGTTAGGTAATATTACCACTTTTCTAATGATATGACTGAAGAGTCTAGAGATTAAATCCTACGTATTGGTAAATGCCAAAGCTTAGATTTTATTCTAAGCCAATTATAATCTTAAACTCAGATTTTTTTTTCTCATTGTGCTCAATACTAATTGTTATTCATAGACATATGTTTAGAATAATTTGGTCTTACCCTTTTTGGGCCAGTTCTATGTTATTTTGCTATGCTAGACTCTTCAGTTTAGTAGATCTCTCTATCAAATAGAGAGATTGCTATTTATAGTGTTGTCCTGATAGAAAAAAAAAATCTCATTATCCAAGTTGGATCTAATTAAAAGAGCCACTGTTTTTCCTAAAACACAATTATTTTAATTTTGGCTCTTGACCCGCTACAAATCACCTTGCAAACAAGTAAGAAACACAAAATCATATGCAGATACTAAGATTTAGATCAAACAGATATGCTCCATGTGAAATCCTTAATTGGCAGGGTTGCATCTGGATATTCTGGACACAAAAATGAGCAAGTGAAAGGCTTTTATTTATGAATTTGACAGTATCACATTATGATTGGGTAAGGACACGGACTGAGGTTGCAAACAGCATTGAAGCAACAACAGCAAACAATGCTTAAAACATCTTTAATTCTAATCAGGAAAATAATAACCCCAGAAAATGAAACTTAAAATATTTAAGTAACAGATTGTCAGTTTAAGACTTCACTTTATCCCGCCCTTTTCTTTTCTATCTTGTTGGCTGTTTATTCTACATTTAATCCTATCAGAGTCATAATCTTCACATATTTGATTTGCAAGTTTACAATTGCCAAGCTATGCATCTTCTTACAAAAATAAATATGTTTAAAAATGTATACACACATAAGTGGTCAATCTGAAGATCCCATGCTTCTTTGCCATTTCATCAAAAACAAGTACAATTAATGGATACAATGATATCAGTGTTCGTTGGGACTGTTTAAATTAGAAAGATGCTTAAAGGGCAAAGGAAAAAAAATGATGAAAAAATTCCTAATTCCCTGAGACTTCACTGAATAATGAGCTCTAACTAGGCATGGAAATTTGCTCATATATTATGCAGCTAATTTAGGAAAGAATGAAGAATGGACTGTTGTAAAAGCTACACATTATTTCCTCTGGAAAAGCTTTAAACAGTTTGCAAAGTCAAATTTAAAATGTTTTTAATTGCAGTCCTTTATTGTTGCCGTGTAAGAATGTGGTTGAAGTCTGTTGAATAGATTGGATCTTAGAGGAGATGAGTGCCAGTTAATATAAATAGGGATCTTTGAACTTACATTTTTAATGCATACATTTCCTCAGTAAATTCTTTGTCTATGGTTGTAAGACAACCTCTTGTAAATTAGTTTGTGTTTCTGTTCCTATCTTATTACATATCAAATAGACATAGACAAATCATCCCAATGGGAAGTCACCCATCAGAGCATTGCTACCTATTTTTTATTTCTGAATATTTATTACTATCTCAAAATTACTATCCTGTTCACTCATGTAAAACATTAATAGTCACATTTTCTCTTTACGTTATACATAATAATTAAATTTCATGTTTATTCAGGAAACACGCCTTTTCAACATTTTTGCTAAGTCAGCATTTTATTTGTATTCAATTTATTCGATAAAAGGAGGAAGGATGGATCTGTTATTTAACCAGGCTCTTCCGTTTACACAGTGCAATTTCAAAGCTCTGAACTCTTTCATTTGCAGTGTGCAGGGCCCTCCATCTATGTCAAATCTCTGCAAACTGTCTCTAGATTTCTTAGGGATAATTTCCTTTTGAAAAGTAAAACATACAAATCTAATCCATATCCCTCAAAAATACATGCATACTACAGCATAAGGTAGAATGTTGCTTTATATCATCAACATTTGCTAAATTTGGGGGCTGCAATTTAAAAGTTCTTTGGCATTAGTTTTTGCAATGTTAATCTGGAAATTTTAACAATCTGGCAAAGTCATGACATCAAACTTGACACTTAGAATTTGTTTTCCCTGCCCATATAGGTTTGCCAAAGTATTACTTTATATATTTGTTTCTTTATGTAACCATATGACTTGTTTTACCAAAATGTGACACAGACATAGTTGCGTATATTGCCCCAGAAAACTTGCTTGCATTGGCCTGTATTATCAAAAAGGTAAGTGTTTTTCTTTTGCAGTCCTCCCACCCCTTATTATAGTTTATTGATGACAATCTAGGTTCAAATCCAGATCTTTTACTTCAGGTCTTGTTTTTTTTCTCTTACATGAGTTTTAAATTGTTGGAAACCAGAATGAAGATCTTTGATCCAGAGTACATCCAGGTGGAGAAATAGGAATATGATTACTCATACATCCCTAGGACTTTAACTATCTCTTCTTTCTGGAGCTCCTACCTATTTTCTGAGCTCCAGGTCCCCCAACTCCTTCATTGTCTAATGGACATATTTATCAGAATACTCCATAGGAACTTCCAACTCATTAAATGCATCTCAAACAGTACTTAACACCTTCACTCCTAATCAGCCTTTTCTCTCAAACTCCCTAGTTAGTTAAATGCTTTCGCCATTCAGACAGTCAAATAACACATCTTTACTAATCCTTGGGAGTATCCCATGTCCCTGGGCTCACACATCTAATGACTTTCCAACTCTGTAGATATAACCAAAGGGGATGCCACCGATATCCATCCATCCCAACTCTTTTTTTTTAATTGATAAGTATAAAATTATATTGGATACATTTTGATCATGATAACTCTTTAGCATAGAATTCATTAGATTGTATTAGGTGATGTTAGTCCTTTGCCATATCCATCAGACTTTAACTCTTTCAAGATACTCTGCCTGCTAATATTGGCTTCTCTGTGTCTGAGAACTTCTTACCCTGGTTTATCAGAAGGCAACTTTGCTGGTACAACAGCAGGTTGTTATAGCTGGAGAATTAACAAACTCTCCAGGAACAGGGCTCAGATAATGCCGCTTGGGAGCTGGTGAATTAATACAGTAATGCAAATCTTACCCACATTTTGGGTAGGATAATTCTGAGCTGTTTTATGCTATTTTGCACAGTATCCCTGTGAGATTAAGCCCAGTTACTCTGTATGTAGCTAACTTAATAATGCAAATACATTGACTGCATTCCCTTCCCTGAATCACTTTCCCATCCCCACCCCCACTGGTGCCCCTTCCAAGTAAACTACTTGCATTCAAATCCTTGTCCCTGGATCTGCTTCTGGAGAACACATACTAAGAAAAAGGCCCTTCACAGTGAGTATTACAACTTCATTCTTGGCCACTTTCATCCATATACCCATACTCTAATTCAATTAACTGTACCTCTTTTCCCAAAGTGAACCTTATGCTGCCAATATATACACATTTATTTATATACCCACTTCTTTCTCTATCTCTATCTATATACCCCCTTCTTAGTTCTCTCCTTTTTTTGAAATATATTAATCTTTTAAGTCTTACTAATAATGCATACATTCTTTGAAATATTTTTAATTCCTCATTCAAAACCATATTTCTTCTCTGCTTGTATAGTAGATCATTAGAAGTTTGTTATTCATTACATTATATCACAGTTAATTTTTGTCTTCATGTTGCTCCTCCTGACTCTTTATGAGTTCTTTGATGGAAGTGTTAAGTTAAAATTATGAAGTTATTTTTCCACAAAGCATTATGACTAATGGTAATTATATCTTAAAGCAGGAATTTGAAAGAAAATGTGGTATGTTCATTACCACCTTCTACCTTCTCTAATCTATGTGTATTAGTGTGCTTGAGCTACCATAACAAAAATACCATAGACTGGGTGGATTAAACAATAGAATTTTTTTCCTCACAGTTTCAGAGGCTAGAAATCTGGGGTCAGGATGTCAGCTTGGTCAGGTTCTGGTGAGAGCTCTCTTCCTGGCTTGCAGATGGTCAGCTTTGCTATGTTCTCACCTGGTGAAGAGAGCATGATCAAGTTCTTTGAGATCTTTCCTTATAAGTGCACTAATCCTATCCTGGGAACCCCACCATTATTACCTAATTTAACCATAATTACCTTCCAGAGGCCCCATCTCCAAATGCCATTGTGTGTAATGGCTTCACCATATGACTTTGGGGGTGGGGGGCACATAAACATCTAGTCCATAACACTGTGGCAGGCTGTTGGGAAACCTAGGCAACTTTGCTTGTCGATTGCACATAAATATGAGGTTCATTAATTTTTCTCTACACAGAAATTATGTCAGTGCATATCAGAGCTTTCATATACGACTGTATATACTGCATTTATAATTCGTGGAGTGCTATTTACATTAACTTGGGATAGGCATGAAGACCTCTGGAGTTGAATGGACCTTGGGCTTTTCCCCATCCCTTCTCTTAACCTTTGGTCTTTTTCACAGGCAGTCTGTACTTTCCTTAAACTGTTCAGAACTGTATAATGGTATACAAGCCTATATGTTCAAATAGATAAATAATGGGTTTTGACATTAGGTTTCATTTACCCATTAGAATCATATTATTTATTCCTTCTAAAACTTGTTCTTTTCTCTTCCAAACTCCCTAACAGAAATGTCTTAATTGTCTTATATAGCTCTAATCCATTCTTTTTAAATAGCTCTGTAATAGTCCATGATGTGACTGTGCCATATTTTGTTCAGAAATTAATTGTTATCTATTTGGTTTCTAGTTTTTACCCTCACAATCAATGTTTCAATAAGCATATTTCTGTCTATACTGATTCCTCAAAAGGCTAAAAATGAAAAAATAATTTCACCCTCAATTTATGAGACAATCCCTTTCCCTACAGCCCTGCCGACAATAAATCTTAAAGCTCTTTTCAAATTTTATGCCAGCCTAATGAGAGTAAAATCATTTCTCATTGTTAATTTAATTTTCATTTCCATGACTACTAGTGAATTTGAACATCTTGTCTTATTTCCGTTAACCATTTGGACTTAGATATGAAATATCTATTCACATTTTTGCCCGTTTTTTTTCTTTTGGATTATTTTTTCTTTATTTCTGATCATTTAGTGTCATAAAGATATTAACTCCTTTGTTTATGATCTGAATTACAAATATTCTTCTAGACCCATTTCATTTTTATTAAAGTTTTGATATATTTCATTATATAAAGTTTTAAAATCTTTATATTATCCTATGTCTGCATTTTATGGGATTTTATATTTTCAGTCTTGACTAAGCAGCATACCATACCTTTGTATATAAAGCTTTCTAAGATTTCTCTTTTGTCTTTAATTCAAATGGAATTGTTTCTATAATGGATAAGAGAATGATCTATTTATTTTTTCTTCCAGATGGAAAGTCTGTGTGACAATAGCATTTATTAACTATTTCATGCTTTCCGCAGTGTATTGAATTAGTTTGTCAATATTAAATTCTCATATGCATATGTTTTATTTTTTCTATTTCATTAATTTTAATATATTATTAATTCTTTCTATTTCCTTTGATTTATTTAGTTTTCCCAATCCTCTAAAAAGAAAGATACTGAATTCATTAATTTTTGTTCTTCTTTAATAATTGTGGCAATTAAGATTATCTTTTTTATCCTTTTATCCTCTAAATACTGCTTTTGCTTAGTGCTTAGATTTGTTGCAAAGTATTCTCCTTTTTCATTTCTTAATAGATGGTTTAGGATTTTTATTTTAATCTGCTCTTTGACCTAAGCATTACCCAGGAGTTGTTTATTAATTTTCATCAAGTTGATGGGGTTTTTTTTTGTAATTAAAAAGTACTTACAGTCTTATTGGCTTAATATTAGAGAAAGTGGTCTGAAATTTCTACATTTTTACTAACAGTAGATCTTAATTATGCTTTTGGTCATCAAATTACTCTTTATCCTATTTACTATTTTCAAACTTAATTTTCACCTTGTTCAATATTAATATTACCAATCCTGGTTTTTTTATATAGTATTTGTGCATTATCTCCTTTCGTTATTTTTCAATATGTATTAATTAGCTATTGATACAAACTACCCAGAAACAGTGGCAAAACACCCCAAAACTAACTGGCTTAAAATAATAACCTACATATTCTACAACTGAGTAGTTCTCTATGACTGAGCTACTCAGGTATTTGCTGTCAGCTGCAGGCAGAATAGGTGGTTCATATCTTTTGCACACTGTTTTCTCTACACAAAACTGCTCATGTATTATGGGGTTTCTCAAATATTTGGGAGATAGCTGGCTATAGTTGCATCAAGAATGGCCTCAGATGAGACAACTGGGCTTCTTCCATGTGGTCTCTCACCCTCCAGCACGCTAGCCTGGAATTTTTCAGGATGGTAGCAGGCTTCCAAAAGATCAGAAACATGCAAGACTGTCACACTGTCACTTCTTTCAATTTCAATTGACCAAAACAAGTCTTAAAAATAGTTAAGAATAGTTCAGATTCAAGGGGTGAGATAGTAGGCTCTACTTCTTGGTGGGAAGAGCTGTAAAGTTATAAAGCAAAAAGCGTGGAGATAGCATGCTTAGAGAAGCAGGGCTATTTTTGTAGTAATCTGTCATTAAATCTTGATTTATCACTTTGTTTTTTAGGTGTCTTTATTATAAAACAGTATTTATCTTTTAGTTTTTAATCCAATTTGATAGCCTCTGTATTTTGAAACTAATTTTACATTGTTGATTCCTGTTTTTACAATTCCCCATTTTTTGTGGTTTAATCAAATCGCTATTTCATTTTTTCTCTTGTTTATTTGAAAAGTGTTAACGCAATTGTTTTTTGTTAATAACTGCTTTTGTTTTCCTTACTGTTTCCTTACTGTTTTAATTGCAAACATAATATTCTACTAAAAATTGTAAATGCGGTATCAGTCATAGTTGCATAGTTTTCCCACCAAGTGATATAATCCTTCACTCTGCCCCTAATCAAGAGAAAATCTTTAGAATAATTTTACTTCTTCCTTCCTTTCTTTCTTTCCTCCCCTGTCCAATGAGACGAAATATTTGAATTGTTTTTCTCCTTCTATGGTTGGGGATTTGTTATTTTTTTTCTTATAGAGATGCTTCCATTTTCTTTTTACATTTCGACTTACATAAAAAGTCATTATCATATTAGTGTAGTTTAAGCTGTTACTTGGAGTTATGCAAATTGTGCATTGTACAACTCCGAAAAATACATTAACCTCACATTCATCTTTGATATGCATAGCTATTTCAGTAATATTCTGGCATATGCTAGTAAAATGTCTTGAAAATGGAGCACCAATTTGCCAAATGGATTAGGGTCAGTGTTGGGCACAATGAGGGTCAGGTAATCAATCAACCAGCCTTAGGTGGTGTGTTTACCATAAGACTGTTGGCCACACCAAATACTGAGATGTATTGGAAGTCTGAGAATAAAGGATGTGTGAAATCATTCTCTAGGATAGTGGAAGAATGAATGGATAGCTTGCAGGAGTAGTCCAACTGAGATTAGGAATTACAAATTTAAGATGAGATCAGTTAGCAGGGACATGAGTTTCTTTCTTTCTTTCTTTCTTTCTTTCTTTCTTTCTTTCTTTCTTT
>NW_027397071.1:40830448-40930133 GCF_003265705.2 Callorhinus ursinus
TTTCTTTCTTTCTTTCTTTCTTTCTTTCTTTCTTTCTTTCTTTCTTTCTTTCTTTCTTCTTTCTTTCTTTCCTTCTCCTTTCTTTCTTCCTCCCTCCCTCCCTCCCTCCCTCCCTCCCTCCCTTCCTCCCTCCCTCCCTTCCTTCCTTCCTTCCTTCCTCCCTCCCTTCCTTCCTCCCTCCCTTCCTTCCTTCCTTCCTCCCTCCCTCCCTCCCTTCCTCCCTCTCTCCCTCCCTTCCTCCCTCCCTCCCTTCCTTCCTTCCTTCCTCCCTCCCTTCCTTCCTCCCTCCCTTCCTTCCTTCCTCCCTCCCTCCCTTCTCTTCCCTTCTTCTCTTTCTCCTCCCTTCCTCCCTTCCTCCTTCCTACTTTCCTTCCTTCCTTCGCCACCCTTTTTTAGCTGCACAGGAGCAGGCCAGGTGTGAAACAAGAGTTAGATTTAATCAGAACTGGGATTTCCTAGAGGAGAACAAAGAATAAAAGAGAGACAAGGGACTTGAAGCTATATACAAACAAGTGGTTATAATGAAGGGGCAACACCAAATTCATATTAAAGTGGACATGAATATAATTGATAGTAGAATTCAAATGTTGTATAAATATTTAAATAAAATACAGAGTTTGGGGAAACATTTGCTGGAGTTGGTTAGTCTATATTGCCAAGCCAATAAAGATATATTTACTTTAATTAGATGAAGGGTACTTGTGGGAAAGTTTGAAAAACTTTACAAGAGGAAGCATTTTTCATGCTATAGCTATAGATGGAAATTTAAGATATTCCTTATCACCATATGTGACCTTAATAATAATTCAGATTATATGATTTCATCTCTGTCAATTTCAGTGGATATGTGTGAATATATTTTGACCTAGTGAAAATTGTGGAGTATTTTTATAGCTGTGAACTTTTATTGAGGAACGTATATTAGTCAAGGTATTTAGTTGTTACTAATAAAAAAGTAAGATGCTAATAAAAAATGACAACTGAGATAAGTCTACATTTTAAAATAATGATTATACAGACAAGAAAAAATAAGTTAAATATAGCTATCACTTTTTTAGCCCATAAATTGAAAACATATTAATTTTTCCCTTTGAAAATTCTACAGTTTTTTTACATAGATTTATTTTTAAATTAGGAAATGCTTTATAAAAACAAAATTTAAAATATAACATGCATAATTCTAATATAGTAAATAGGTACAGTTTTCAACATATTCTGAGTTTTTTTTAATTAAACGGAGTTTTATAGTACAGACTTACTCTATGACTATTTGTCTTGGGATAATGTTCTTTCGTATCATCTGACATAAGGAAAGATGTTGCCTAAAAAAAACAATATGGTCTTCATTGCACTAAGAAGATATTTTTTTTAAGTTTTCTCAAACCCAGTGTATTTACCACAGCTGAGTACTACAGATGATTTATCAACTTATAATACTGACACATTTAGAAAAATAATTATGAATCTTGGAGAAATGTAGGAAACACTACCATTTTATGGTCATTAATCAATTTTTGTAATTAACCCATCACTAATATTTAAATGGAGCCATGTAAGTAATTTGATCCTGGATCACACTACTGACTTAATAAATTACGCATTGATACTTGATATAGGACCATAATTTATTCCTATAAAAAGTATTGAAAATGAGATTAGTAGATGAATGTTGTAATAGATCTTTCTTTATGTTGAAAAGTTGTCTTTTTGTCATTTAGGGACTTCATACAATAGCTAGATTTTTTTTTCTTTTTTCTATACAAATTTTATGTTTTTAAATTCCAAAGAAGATAAGATTATTAAGCAGTGTTTCAGTATTTAATAAACTTGTTCTAAAACCTATCCACTTAAACAGATGTATTCATTATATTCTATAAAAATATCGTATTCTTAGGATAAGATTCTTTCCACAGGCTAAAGTTCCAAGTTATCTTTCTTATAACTTTGGAGAAGAAAAATAGCTTGTGTATAATTTTGGCAAACTTTACTTTTTAAATTATATTTTATTGTTCTTTATGCCATTAAACCAGAAAAAAATGTTAAAATGGACAAGAAGCACAGTTGAAGCTTAATATACATACATACATGCATACATATGTGTGTAACTTTGGTACAATTGTCAACATAACTAGAATGATAAAGTAGTAAGATGCTTGCAGAAGATAATAAAACAGATTTTCTCACTATGCTGTTTATTATTAACTCTATAAGCTTACTAAATATAGAGCCAGAGAAGACCATAGCCTCATTTGATAGTCATTGCTCATTCCAAATGTCAACTCTTAGACAATCCTAGGAGGTCATGACTCCCAGCCTAACTCTGAACACTCTTATTATATTTGGGTTGTGCACCTGCTCCAAATTAACTACTCTATTATAACAACAACAATGACAACAACAATAACAATAGTCAACAAACACAATACATGTCCAGAATCGCATTTGATCCTCACAAAATTCTCATGACAAAATGCCCATTGTTATACCTATTTTACAGATAAAGAAACTTGGATTAGATAGTTTCAATAACCTATCCAAGGTGCTCAGTTATTAACAGAGTAGACTGGGGGTTTGAACTTAAATCTGTTTAATCAGAGCTGATGTTCGTGTTTTGACAAACAAATTCCCTCTCCCCAGGATAGCCAGTGGTATATGGGATGAACTGGCACAATGTGATAAATGGTGACTAGGGAAGATCATGAGACTGAAAGTCCAAAAGGATGGACCATAATGACTATGAATCATCAGAAGAAACCAAGAGGCAGCTAAATCTGAGGAATAGACACAAAAAGACTTTAGAGGATAAAAATGCAGAATGACAGGCATAAAGTGGAAAAGTCATGTAAAGAGTAACCAAGAGTTCAGAGAGAGATAGAGGACATACTAAAGAATTCTATTTCAAAGCAAGCAAAAAGTTCCTGTTGTTTCTGATGGACCTGCAGGATGATACTTTTGAGAAACGCAAACCGTGGGCAAGCATAAACAGTTCTCCTTCTGTAAACTGATGGGTGAGGCCACACCTAGCACAATGTCAAATGGATTTCTTGGGGAAGTGAAGAGAGCCAGTTCTGGCATCTTTCAAACTTCAGGGACTGGAAGTATGCTACTACTGAAAAAGGAGACTAAATGCTGGTCAGGAATAAAAGTAGATGTCTATTATGATGATTTACTATTAACTAAAACACTTTAGGGGGCCACCTGGGTGGCTCAGGTGGTTGGGCGTCTGCCTTCGGCTCGGGTCGTGGTCCCGGGGTCCTGGGTTTGGGCCCCACACTGGGCTCCCTGCTCGGCCAGGAGCCTGCTTCTTCCCCTCCCTCTGCTCCTCCCCCTGCTCATGCTCTCTCTCTCTCTGTCTCCATGTCTCAAATGAATAAATAAAAAAATCTTAAAAAAAAAAACTAAAACACTTTTGGAATATATGACATTGCATTGAATCAACCTGGCATTTAAGAATATATGCCATATTATACATTATAGTATCTTGAACTAATCCAAAGAGTTGAATTCCCAAATCAGATTTACAAAAATCAGAGATCTTACTGAGCATCACACTCTAATAATAATTTCAGGGATATGCGCAATTAAGAAGCTTGAAGCATGGAGTCATCCTAGAAATGGAGGGTTTTTCCTTCCTATTTCAGTACATGCTCTATGGCTCAGAATTTGTAAGTTCTTCAGGTGAGGTACTCCTGTTATTACCTCACACGGCAGGAAGTGTTTAGTCTTTTAATAACACAAACCAGAGGACATTTTCCAGGGAGCTACACCTTATGAATACATAAATTCTACGTTTATTTACTATAAGTGGTGGACAGCCACACATTTTTTGATTAAGAACATTCCTTAATAAGTACTCTACTTCTAGTAAATATAATTAGTTTATTTACCCAGAGGTTCAGTTGTCGTATTAAAAAGAAGATAAATCAGATCACCTGCTATTATGGACTGGATGCTTTTGCCTCCCCTCCCCCCAGTTTACATATTGAAGCCCTAATCCTCAATGTGATGGCATTTAAAGATGGCACCTTTTAGAGTTGAAGAGGTTTAGATGATGTCATGAGGTTGGGGCCCCTATCGTGGGATTGGTGTCCTTCTAAGGAAAGGAAGAGAATTCAGTTTTCTTTTCCTTCCCACGGTTTTTCAAACAGTAGTTTAATAGACTGTGAACTCTTATTTACTGGGATGGAAGGAAATCTGTATAGAAACATGGTATGTGCTAGAATAGAATAGGATAGAATTGTAAATATTGTACATTTTAAAAATGATCAACATTTTGTGAAATGTTTGCTTCAGATGTATGTGTATGTGTATGCATGTGTATGTATGTGGTGTACGTGCAAGGTTGCCATGTAAAATGCATTCTGTTCTATGGGTTGCAGTTTAAAATGTTTAAAGAACACTGGTTTGCTACTGCTTAATCAACACATAAACTACATTTAAATCTTTCGGCTCTGTGTGTATTTACCATTATTGGACACTACCCATTGGAATTTTTACTGATCAGCCCCAGAGTGTATTCTAAGTCCCAAACAAGATGCCAAACAGCCTTTTCTTCATTGGTGCAGACCACAGCAACACAACCTGCATTCTTTGCCTTTATATAATTTCCATGACTTAGGCTCAAAGTTGCTCTTCATACATGATTACCAAGAAATCACAAAACTGCCCCTTCCCTTCTTTCTTTTAAACCAGTCATAAGTGCCAGTAGTGCTAACTATTAATAATAAACAAAATTATCAAACAAATTCAAGGTGTGTACACCTCAAAATATGCACAATGCTTTCAAAACCGCGATCCCTGTTCCTAACTTCCTTTGTAACATTAGAGAAGGAATTTGGAATCTGCCTTGAGACTCAATATTACCCATCCTTTCCCACAACTGAAGATCTAGTGATGGAAACAGAATAGAATATATAGACATGATTCTGTCTCAAGAAGGCAATTAGGGTTTCTAAGAACACTCAGTTTAAATGATACTGAATTTCGTGAATTTTCAGGTATGTCTACCACTGGGCGTTTCCTCATAGTGACGTTTATATCTGAAGCAAACTAGACCCTTGATGTTATTCTCTTAGTAGTTCATTATAAAATACATACACTTGCACGAGAATAAAAAAAAATTCTTCTTATTTTGTAAACTCAGATATGGAAAAAACATGGTGCATATGTTTTCTTGGAAGGCCAGAGATTGCACTGAAAAGTCTAAGTAAATATTTGATTTAAAGCTCCACCTCATCCTTTGTAAATCAATCTGATACCTGTGGTTTAGATTCGGTAGTTTAGTAACTACCTGGGGCACAGACTTATTGATATATTTAGATAAGTGGAAAAACATGATTATTCTCATGTTCTAAATGTTCTGTGACTGTGATTGATGTTGGAAACTGTGTTTGACTTTTATTTTTAATCAAATTTTAAAAGTTTATTTTACTGGTAATGAAATATTTTGTTTTAAGGTTACTGTTGATGAGTGTAATCAAATGCACACACCCTTGAAAGCACTACCACAATCAAGATGTATTTTCATTACGCTTAAAGTTCTCAAAGTTCTCTCATGTCTTTTATAACTAATCGCCCTCACTTCTGGCTCAAGGTCACCCCTGATCTGCTTTCTAAGAGTATAGATGAGTTTAGTTCTTCTATATTTTCCTACCATTGGAATCCTACAGTAGGACTCTTTTGTGTTGATTTCTTTCATTCAGTATGTTTTTGAGATTCATCTTCTGTTTTTGAAGGTAGCCAGTAGATTGTTCCTCCTTTTGACTGCTGACTGTATTCAGTTGTATGTACTAGCCATGATTAGTTTACTCTATCCACTTATTTGTTGAGAGGCAGTTTCATTGTTTCCAATTTGGGGTTTTATGAATATTTACTTAGATATTTTTGTGTGCACACATATTTTTATTTCTCTCAGGTAAATACTTAGCAGTTGTTAAATTTATATGAAATTGCCAAAATATTTTCCAAAGCGCTTGTTCTATTTTACATTTTTACCAGCAAATATTGAGCACTCCGGGTGTTCCATATGCTCACCAATACTTTTTGTTGTTAGTTGTTTAATTTTTGTCATTCTAGTTGGTGCGCATTGCTATCTCATTGGGGATTTAATTTGCATTTCATTGAATACTAGTGATGTTAAGCATTTATTCAAGTCTCATCGGTCTTCTTTTCTTAAGTGCTTCTTTTCTTAAGTGCTTATTCATATTACTATGCTCTCTTTAAATTGAATTACTTATTGAAAGTTCTTTATATATCTTATATATAAATTCTTTGTTATATTGCAAATATTTTCCCTCAGCCTATGACTTGATTTTTATTTTTCTAAATATCTTTGGAAGATTAGAAATTTTTAATTTTGATAAGGCCCAGTTTATCTTTTCTTTTGTGATTTGTGATTTTGGTGACTCACCAGAAAGGATTTTGCCTGGCTGAAAGTTGCAAAGATTTCCTCCTATGTTGCCCTCTGGGAGTTTTATACTCTGTATTGAGCAAGTGTATTGTTGCCATTTTTCCAACAATTGCTGACTTCATGTCTCTGTATCACATTTTGGTAATTATTGCAATACTCAAAATTTTCATTATTATTACATTTGTTATGGTGATTCGTGGTCAGTGATTACAACTTGCTGAAAGCTCAGGTCATGGTTAAGATTTTTTAGCAATAAAGCATTTTAATTAAGTTATGTACACTTTTTTATAGACATAATGCTATTGCACACTTAATAGACTACAGTATAGTATAATCATAACTTTTATGTGCACTGGGAAACCAGAGGGTTCATTTCACTCACTTTATTGCAATATTTATTTTATTGCAGTAGTCTGGAACCAAACCTGCACTATCTCTGGGATATGCCTATATATGCTTTTAATTTATTTTTTTTAACTTTATTATACTGGCTAGAGATTCTAGTACAATATTGAATAGAAATGATGGGAGTAAAAGTCCTTGACTTGTGCTGACCTTAGATTTGAACACTATTATTCACTTATTTGAGATAATTGATATGTGTAGAATACTACATCCAATAACAGAAGCATTCATATTATTTTTAATTGCACTTGAAAATATCTGAGCCATAACACAAACCTCAATATATTTCAAAATATTGCAATAACATAGAATATATTTTCTCATCATAATGTAATCAAACAAGAAATAATTTTTTTAAAAAAAACTAGGAAATCAACAAATATTTGATTATTTTAGTAGGTAAAAAAATGACTTGACCAAATTCAAACCCATGCATAATAAAAATTTCAGCAAAGTAAAAACAAGTCCAAAAAGTCTATTAAGAAATTGAAAACACAAGCCTCAGGTTGGAAGAAAATATTTGCAATACATGTATCTGAAAAGGGGCTAATCTCAGAATATATAAGAACCCTACAAATCAATAATTAAATTCAAACATCCCAATTAAAAGAGGAGGAAAATATCACAAAAAAGGGGACTTCACAAAGATTTCTGAATGCTAACTCTCTGACAAGATGTTTGGCATTGTTAGTCATCAGGTAAATGCCTAAAATTGAGAAGAATGACCATATTAAACACTGATGAGGATTTGGAACAACTGGAACTTTCACACATTGTTTGTGGGAGTGTAAAAATGATACAATCTTTTGAATAATTTCCAATATAACTAAATACACACCTACCCTATGACCCAGTAATTCCACTTCTGTTTGCTCAAAAGAAAGGCACGCATTAAAGATTTGTGAACTAGAATGTTGGTAGCCACAGGACAGAAACAACCCAAAAGTTTATCAATAAACAAACCGTACTATATCTCTACAGTGGAATACTACTCAGCAATAGTAGGAAATAGGAATTTTATTTGTTGTTGTTATTTTTTCCTTTATCATGATTTCACTGGAGTCTCAAATGGAACATATGATAACCAAGTGTGCTCAATCCATCATATTACATGAGAAGTCTTTGTTATATTTTTTAATCAGTCAGAAATAATAGGAAATATGTAAGATATAATACGCTTTAGGCAAGTTTTTTATCTTGAGCTAATTGATGTTTACACAGGACATTTATTTGTAAATATTCACTGATCTTTGTGCACTTTATTGAATGTAATAAAGCCAGTCTTTTCGATGACTTCTGTGATCTTACACAGTCTAGCCTCATTTTATCCTTGTATGCTTCATCTCCTAATACTTACCTGCTCATTTATTACATCTCATACATACCTTCATGCTTTCCTTTGAAAGTTTTAAGAGTGCTCCAACCTCAGAGCATTTTCCTTTACTATTTACTTCCACTTTTTTTTTTTAAAGATATCCACTTGGATGGCTCTCATGTGTCCTCCAGGTCTTTGCATAAATACCACCTTCTCAGCGAGGACTCCCATGACAATGCCTTGAAAATTGCAACTTCTCCCTTCCTTTGTTCTCCTTTTTTGCTTTATTTTCCTCCAAGGCACTTATCAAATTCTGACATTTCATAGTTTTTCTATATTTGTTTATGAGGCTTCATGAGACCCAGGGAATTTTTGCTTTTCTGTTTACTGCTGTTTCTCCAGTGCCTAGAGTAGTGCCTGCCATATGTTAAGATCTGATTATTGCTTCTGAATAAATGAATTTAATCAATCTTTCTTCAAATGGCTGGGTAAATTTCCATGCCTTAAAACAAGGCAATCAAACACCACTACTGTTCCTCATGGCTCTAAACACAGTTGTGGACCCAAGGCTTGGTCTTGTTGATGGGCAGGTTATTGGCCCTGGTACCCTGCAGCCCTGAGGAGTCAACCAGCATCTGCTGGGTTAATGCTTGTCTTTTCAGACAGTTTTCTATGTGTTGTTTTCTCTAGAGAAGAAAACTATGTCTTTTACTGGAGGATACATGCCTTATCAGCTCTGCAGCATGTAATCAGAGGTTGACAAGGATTGAAGCGCCTGGGTGGCTCCGTCGGTTAAGCATCCGACTCTGATTCTGACTCAGGTCATAATCCCAGGGTTGTGAGATCCAGCTCTGGTTGGGCTCCGTGCTGAGTTGACAAGGATTGTAGGGGATAACTTTTCCATCTCCTTCCTTCAAGCTTTCCAACCTCTTTTCTCTTTCTCTGAAATACTTGAAGTATCTGGTTTCTGTGCCTTTTTAGGGTGCTGCTGCAGGGATTGACTGAAAAATTGATTCCATGACTAAGCTATCTTCTTATATATTCTTAGATATAGTGTTTTCCCCAACTTTCTTAATTTAGAAATTTTTCTTTGTGACCTATTTTCTAAAAATTGTAACAGTACCATCTTCCTTTTATTTGTTGTTGTTATTATTTTTTCCTTTATCATGATTTCACTGGAGTCTCAAATGGAACATATGATAACCAGGTGTGCTCAATCCATCATCTTACATGAGAATTCTTTGTTATATTTTTTAATCAGTCAGAATCCAGTCCCAGGGCTAATCCTTCACATCTAGGCAGTCTAGCCAATACCTGACATCACTTCCCTTTCCTCTCCTATTATTAGAAAAACGATTTTGTCATATGCTCAAACTAAAGAGTGTATGAGGGAAGTTGTTATTTTGAGTGACTGCGCAGTGTTTTCCAAGAATTAGACATATTTATTTTAGAACTGAATCAGAGTACTAAACTCCTCATATTCTCAAACCTGTAGAGTTTGAGTATCATCTCAATTTGTTTGATAGCAGAGTATCAACCTCTGATTTCTTACCTGGCCAGAGTGCAGAGAATCAGCTATCTGGACTTGGGATAAATGTATAGCTATGGATGATAAGGAGTTATTGGATATAACAGGAGTCTGATGAGAAATCCTTTCTACAATTGTAATTGAATATCCTCATTTTGACCATATCCTGTTATTTTTTTTATAAACATGTATATTATTTTAACATATGTACTCACACTTTAAAAGTTCAGGCTCATGTGTAACTAATTTTTTTTTTTTTTTTTTTTACTGAGGGGACAATTTTTATTTACTAGTATGACCACATTGTGCCTTTAAAATGCATCCAAAAAAATAGAAATATTCATAGTGATTTTCCATTTGATAGAATTAGTAACAAATTGTTCTTTGTATTTTTCCATATTCTTATATTACAAATTGTATTGTTATTATAAAAAATAAATAAAAATAAAAGTAAAGACCATATCCTGTTTTGATAAACCAAATGAAATCATGTTTTCTTTAGTGGCAAGAACTGACTTATTTTTTTGTGAGCAAATATACAAAAGAAGCATAAATCAGCCCATGAAATTTGAGAGGGGAGACTATGTCTTACAATAGAAATTTTTCAAGTGGACCATGGACTTGCTTAGAAGTTATTAGGCAGAGGATCAGATTATTCTGACAGGAAATTCATAGGAATGGAGAGATCTCTAACCCTTACCAAATGTTAGCACCTGAGGTATCCCTGCACGTACAGAGGGACCATTAAAAACATTCCTTTTCAGTAAGTCATATGGGTTGTTTATATGTCTGTTTTAGCTAATGTGCCATTCATCTTGCTATCTTTGACCCCAAAATAAATCAACTTGATTTCAAATCCTGACTTCATTCCTTATTAGCCTGTGACCACAGACAGTTTCCATAAACATATGAAGCTTCAATTATCTGATGTGTAAGATCGTGGGGCATTATTTCAAGGGCAAGTGATAAGTTTTTGAGAGATACAAGTCATGTAGAACACTTATTTGTCATAAAATAAGTGTTTTACAAATTATAACAATAGTATCTTCATTGTAACTTCAATAATTCATCTCATTGTATGGATGCGATTATACTCCTAGTGGGTTAGGTATCCTGCTCTCAAGGAGAAGAGAAGTTGTTTATTTATCCCTCAATTTTTCTTCCAGGTCAGTAGCTAAACAAAATTCATATTTTAGCTCTTCAAAGGAACCCACCACTTTAAAGTAGCTTATGACTCTGGGAATGTATCTATTTGTTCTATATGTTGTGATTTATTTTCCTTTACTTTTCAAGTATCTTTAGGAAGCAAAAAATCATGTTCATATTTCTAATATGAGTGAATCAACAGGAACAAAGCATTTAACAAAATAGCATAAAAGGCAAGTTAGCAACAGCTCAGCAAGAGAAAGAAATCAATGCCCCAAATCATCCTGTAATATTTTCTGAGTGATTGACAAAATATTCCCTTTCAGCCTGCCCTGAGAAGTCTTGGCACATGTGTAAAATCGGCTATACAAGGGTAAATGAGTAAGGAATCACCAATTGTGTTTGTACTCTGGGCTATTTCCATTCATATACCTGCAGTAGCCATCCCATAAGAGCATCTTTCAGAGCATCGGGGAACAAACATGGTTGGACCATCCCCAAGCCATACACCAAACTGTGGAAATAAAATACTATTCTTTTTCATAGAATAAAGAAGTGGATTGATTAAAAGAAAGTCACACTATTGTATTCACCAATACTGAATCCCTGCTTTTACAGAAAAGAATTCTCTGAAGGCCCAGTCCCCAAATACTGAATTAAACATGCAAACACTCAGAACCAAAACAAAAAACAAAAAAACATAATCTTCCACATGTGTAAAATAGTGCTTGTTTTTAGTTTTGCTAAAGGAGACCAGCATTTTATAACTTAAAAAAGTCATCACAGAAACACAAAAGCCTAAAATTCCTAAAAATGCAAAGTTCTTTTTTTAATTTAATAGATTTTATTTTTTTTTTAGTAGTCATATGTTTACAGAACTGAGCAGAAATTACTGAGTTCCCATAGAGTTCCTCACTTCTCCCCACTCCCAGTTTCCCCTCTTCTTAACATCTTGCATTAGTGTAGGACATTTGTTACAATTAATGAGGCAATATTGATATGTTATTATTAACAAAGGTCTGTAGTTTACATAAGGGTTCACCATCTGTGTTATACATTTCGTGTGCATTCTATACATTTTTGAAAAATGCATAATGAGGTGTCTTGATTCACTCAGGCTGTGGACACAGGGTGGCTTACAAACAAAAGAAACGTTATTTCCCACAGTTCAGTTCTAGAGGCTGAGAAGTCCAAAATGAAGGTGCTGGTATATTTGTGTCTGGTCAAGATCTGCTTCCTGATACATGGGTGGATGCCTTTTCACATCACATGACAGAAGGGGTGAGGGAGCTCTCTGGGACTTTTTTTTTTTTCACATTATATGCCAACTGTATTCTTTTTCTTTTTTCTTTTTCTTTTATTATGTTATATTAATCACCATACATTACATCATTAGTGTTTGATGTAGTGTTCCATGATTCATTGTTTGCATATAACACCCAGTGCTCCGTTCAGTACGTGCCCTCTTTAATACCCATCACTGGGCTTACACATCCTCCCAACCCCTCCCCTCTAGACCCTCAGTTTGTTTCTGAGTCCATAGTCTCTCATGGTAGGTGTCCCCCTCCGATTTCCCCCCCTTCATTTTTATTTATAAGGCACTAATCCCATTCATGACTCTCAAGCCCTAAACATCTCTGAAAGGCTCACCTCCAAATACTATCACATTGGATTAAGTTTCAATGTATCAATTTTGGGGGAACACAAACCTTCAGGGTAAAGCAACAGGTATTCACTATTACAGAATCCTATGAAATAGTTTCACTGCCTTAGAATCTGCTGTGTTCCACTTATTCTTCCTCCCCATTGACCTGAACCCCTGGAACCACTGGTCTTTTTACTGTACTCCTTCAATATTGTATATAAGAAAGCAGGTGATTTTTGCATATTAATCTTGTATCCTGCAACTCTTAATTGTTTATCAATTATTGACTTGTTATTGTTGACTATGATTTCCTATGGAGATAATATAGAAATCTCTCCCTGCCTTCCCTGTTTACATTTTATTTACATTTCTCATTTTATTACATTAGTTAAAACTTTCAGTACAATTTTGAATAAGAGCAGTGAGAGAGGACACCTTTGTTTTGTTTCTCATCTTAGTGAAAAAGCATCGAATTTTTCACTATTAAGTATGGTATTAGCTGTAAGTTTTTTGTATGTGTGAATTTTAGTAGAATGTGTCTTTCAAAGAATTGGTCCATTAATCTAGACTATCAAATTTGTGGACATGGAGTTATTTATAATATTCCTTTATTATCTTTTTAATGTCCATTTATTATCCTATTAACGTCTTTTTAATAAAAATAAGACAAATCTTAGTTAAAATAAAATTTCTAGCCTCTTCTTTCTCTGAATGTATGAAGAACTTTGCTTTTTTAAAAATTCATGTGCTGTAAGATGCACAGAGTCTAGGTGACTATTGTCATGGGAAGAATGAGTTGGTACAGGCATAGGCTTTGATTTGTGAAGCATACCAGTATTTTATATATTCAAAAATAAAGTTAAATAAAAAACATTAGAGAAGTAAACTTTAAAAATTAAGTGCAAACGCACACATAAGAACATAACTCCACATGAAATTAAGAAACATAATTAAACAGAAAACTTCTTCAAGAAAATTTTGAACACATTCCTTTGATTGTATATACTTATTGATACATAATCTAAAATCAAAAAGAACTTCAAAGTCATCTTGAACTTTGCTCAGTAAGTTTTCTTTCTGTGGTAGTAAGCTTTTTGGATATTTATTTGTGTTTTTCATCAATTTGGGGAAGTTTTCAGCCATTAGAATTGCAAATATTTTTCCCCAGAACTTAATTATCTTATAACTGAAAGTCTGTACTCTGACCATCAGCTTCCCCTTCCCCTGGCCCTTGGCAATCACCATTCTACTCCCTGCCTCTTTGAGTTTAACGTTTTTATCTTTCACATGTAAGTGAGATCATACAATATTTGTCTTTCTGTGTCTGGCTTATTTCATTTAGCATAATATCCTCCAGGCTCATCCATGTTTTTGCAAGTGGCAGGATTTCCTTCTTTTTAATGGTTGAATGATAGTCCATTTTATAAATATCACATTTTCTTTATCCATCTGTCAACTAGACACATCGTTTTCATATCTTAGCAATTGTGAATAGCACTGCAGTGAACATATGATTACAGATATCTGTTGAAGATATCTTTAAATTTTTAGTTATATTTTTTGAGGAACCTCCATAGTGTTTTTCACAATGGCTATACCAATTTACATACCTGCCAACAGTGTACAGTGTTTCCTTTTCTCCAAATCTTTGCCAACACATGTCTTTTGTCTTTTTGATAATAACTATTATAGCAGGTGTGAGATGATAGCTCATGCTAGTTTTTTTAATTTTATTATGTTATGTTAATCACCATACATTACATCATTAGTTTTTGATGTAGTGTTATACACAAACAATGAATCATGGAATACTACATCATGCTAGTTTTGATTTGCATTTTGCTGATGACGTTTTTCCTTGAATTTAGATTATATTTTGTCATTTTTTTATATGTCTATTGAATGTGATTGGATCTGGGCAACATAAAAATAAACTGCAGAGTTTCTGGATTGTGTTAAGATCTGCTAAAGAGTGATTTTTCTTTAATCCAGCTTGACTGTACTCAAACTCCAAACTCTGACTCCCCTTCAGTTATCAGCAGGTAAATCATCCTTGTACTTCTTTGATATTCCAATTCCTGCTTTTTACCATGTTCCCTAGGGTCTCTGTCAAAGAAGAATAGTTGAGGTTCTAGTTAATGAATTTGAGGTACTAGTTAATTAAGACACTGGTTAATCTATCATGACCAGAGGGAACAATCTCAGAGATTAATTTTTTTATCAAACCCATCTCCTTATGTTTTTGCCACAAGTCTAACTTACTTTTCTCAGCTTCACTCGCATTTTGGTATGGCTATCTGACTGATTTATAGCTAATGGTGTATGAATAGAAAGGATATGTGCTATTTCCGTCACACCCTATAACAACCTGCCTTTTCTAATCTTCCCATTATTTTCTCAGTTTATAGCTGAGGGCATAGAACTGAGAGCCTAGAGCCAAATATAGCCGGGGGGGGGGGGGGGAGTATCCTGAGGAGAGCCCAAGTAGAATGCTTTCATCAACTAGGAATACCCACATTGGATTATTATGTGAATAAGTATTAAAATCTTATTGAGTTAAACCATAGAAATTATGGGATTAATTTCTTTTAGCCCCTACCATTACTTTGAAACTAGAATTAATACACATATTAATTCTGGATAAAATATATCAAAGTAAGTGAGAAAGTCAAAAAAGAGGAAAAATGGGGACTAATAGAAGTTCTTTTTAAGGCAGACAATAAAGGATAGCAAAGTAGTAGAATAAGGGTTTAATGCATACATGCTTGTTTCCTTCAAAATATTAGTAATGTTTAAATTATTTTATACATTTTTCTCTATCCAACTATGGAGTAATTTCCAGAGATTCATAAAGTTATTGTTACAGAGTACCAGAAAACACTTTGTTAAGTAAACCAATAAATGGTGAGTTTTACTAAGTTCATATTTGTTTTATCTCTAGTATTTCTTGAACTTAAACCCTTCTCTTTATATGTACTATCATATTTTTCCCCTTTTAATCTCTCAGTACTTCTAACGTAGGATTTTGAATAGAGTGTCTACCTCCAGGTTTTTTTCTTCTTCTCTAGCATCCCACGTGTTTCTAGACTGATAGTCCTAAAACTCAACCTTCATATAACTACTCTCCTGTTCAACCTTCAATGGGTCTTCATTGTCTATAACTTCAAGTCCAAGTTTCATGTCTGAGCATAAAAGGTTCTATTTTTTTCCTATTCCTTCTTACTTCTCTCTGGAACTTCATGTCCTGTCATTGTTTGCTCTAGGCATAGGACGCTATTTTCAGATAGTATCTGAACACTCTTACCACTGAATGCATTTCCTATGTTTCTTAACTTTGCCTTTAAAGTATCTCTTCATACCTCATTTGTAATAAGAGACACACCTGATAAACATGGCTCATAGAACCTGGAAATGCAAGTTATACCTATAAATAAGGAATGAGAATCAAAAATGTTAAGTGTGCCAAAATCATAAAGCTCATAAGGGGAAGGTTCCATGATTAACCCAGATCTTCTGATCACAAGTCTTTTTGTCATTCAAGCGTAGAGAAAAAAAATAACAACAAGCCGTTATATAAAATCTTTGGTTCTATATTTATAGTTGATTTGTGCAACTATTTTTTTTGACAAATATTTTGTACAAATACTTTTTATAAATATTTCTAAATTAATCTAAGTCTCAGATTCCTATAAAATCGAATCACATAATACCTACATTACAGTTGTTGCAAAGGTTAGGTGGAAGAATTATTAATCAAAATTTTTGTTCTAAATCCAAGAGGCTAGAAGTGTAAGACAGCAGAAATCCCTTTCACAGATCTTTATACATGCCAAAAGATTTCAAAACTGCTACTTGATTTTTTAAGAAAGAAGAATTTAAAAATATTATTTACTGAGCCCATGCCATATGCCCTGAAGTCGGTTGGTTAAATTTAATTATCACAACAACACTTTGAGAAAACTATCATCATTTCCACTGTCACATAAGATGTGTGCAGTGCCCAGAATCTCCCCATCTGCTTGAAGTGCTGTCCAGAACTAAACCCTGCAGCTGCCAGACTCCTTAGGGCACTGCCTCAGATGAAGAGAGTTGCCTCATCCAAGGTTGCAAGCCCTTCACTGCTCACATCAAATGACATCAGTTTGGGATTATCAACAGCCATATCTCTCACATCAACTCCATATAACTATCAAGCATCACACTATGTTCGGAACCTACCATAGTGTCAGCTGAGGTGTCTGTGGATATTATATCACAGCTGAATTCCTCTTTCTGCCCACTGTTACTTCCTTTCCTTCTCTTTCACACATACTGATGCCAAGAACACTCCCTAATAAACCACCTTCATGGTTATAGCTGTTTTGGCATCTGCTCTGCAATAGCATGACTCAGATGAGAGAGGAGAAAACGTCCTAGGAGCTACAGAAATTTTTACATATTCTCAAAAACCAAACGTCCTAGTAGTGTGCTTTTCCTTTGCCCTTTCCAATGGTAGTTCTGTGGAAGTTCCACTCACTATCATACAGTAACTAACAAATTCTGAATATATCATGTGATTCACCACTCAGGGAATTAAACCTGTACGTATGCTCTGTAATTTTTGACACATGATCATTCGTGTGCATCATTATTCACTGGTTTAAGGTTGGATGCTGTCTTGTACCCAAATTTAGGTCACAATCCGTCACTGAACAGTATATTTTTCCTCTATTCTCTTGGGACTAGGACAGAGTTCATAGAGACAGGACTGGAAGACAATCAACTGTATTTAAAGATATCCTCATACAACACTTATTTTGTTCTTAAACATTGTCTTTCCTATTTTTTGTCACTTTTTCTCTTTCTTTGGCTTTCTCTATTTCCACCCCTATAACCATCTGGACAGAGAACTTTGATTGATTTTTTTCAATGGATCTATATCTCCTTTTGTTATAAAATCCCTTTGGTCATTTGCTGCATATTCCCACCCTCATTGTCTAATAGTTAGCAATATATCATCAATGCAAGGCCAATAAATATAATTTTATATGTGTATGAATGGTTTCTGTGTTAATAGAACATTATTCAAAAAAGATATTCAAAGGATCAGACTAAGTTAAATGCAGATAAGAGTGTTCATTAGGGGCACAAAGCCATTATGTCCTGTTAGTATAATGTAATAAATGATAGAAAAATCTTTCAACCAGAGGTCTTCTTTATTCCCCATAAAAACATTCCTAAATTGTCCTTCAACCAGAACTAATATATATAATAAAAAATGCAATGGCAATGAAGTTGGCAACTGTGTCTTAATGAATATGTGCTGGGGAAAAAGTATGCTTAATTGACAGCCCTGGAAACACAAGCACCATTGCTCCAGGAACAGATACAGCGTAAAATGTTCCTGTACAAGCTTCTCATATTGTGTCCCTCTGGACAGACTGGTTTTTGACATAGGAAAAGGCAATTAAATCTGTTTAGCTTGTGCATGGCTGAGAACAAGGCATGTGCTGATGCTGAGTCCCCATAAAGACAGGTATTAGGTTTATTTGGTTTTATTTTTAAAAGCTTTTTTTTTTTTTTTTTTTTTTTTTTTTACTATTCCTTCTTGGCAATGGAATCTCTGAACTGAGATATTGGTTTTCCTAAAGGTGTCACTCAACCAGAGAGTGTTTCTCAGTCTGCAAAAATTCAAAGTACTCTTATTGATGGAATAAGTAAGAATGCAGGGCAAGTGGTCTCACCCATTTAAATTGGCATATTAGTTTTAGCCTCAAAAATCACAACCACTCCATTCCTCCCCAAAGATTCTTGTGACAAGTCATCTGGTTTATAATCCAGACAGGCAGATGGCTGCTAGAGTTCAAGACAAATTTTCATTTCTCTAGGAGATGGAAATAAAGCCAAGGGAGTAGGTGCTAAATGGAAGAATTATTCAGCACACTGACCAGGAAGAGGGTTTGGGAAGTTATCATGAAGGAATCATTGAAACTATCAGTGCACAGCAGTAGAAAAGAAAGTAAGCAAGATAATAGGTGATGTTAGTAACAAGAGAGAAAAGAATGATCAGATATCATTCCTTTATACTGCAGCTTATCATCCTTCCCATAGCAATCTCATAGATCTGTAGTTTCTGTGTTGCAGACAAAAATTGCCATGGGGCAGACAGGTAATACGATGTCCACCACCAAAATAATTATACCTTATATAGTTTTGAGAGGAAAGAGGTAGGTTTGCCTTACAGATGGAGATCAATTAGAAAAAGAGAATAATGCTGGATAAGATTATTTATTGTGTCCATGCACTAGAAAATACACTGATACATGGAAAGATAAAATACACTGAAAGGTTAAACATCAGTATATCTAAAACAGATCAACATAATATGCTCATTTTGGAGATAAAAAAAGAGCTCAAAGAGATTAAGTAGTGTGGCAGGTTTACAGACTAGTAATTTTCATCAGCATATTTTGAGATTTTTAAAAGTAAACAATGACTTGTAAATGTTATACACCGCATGCATTTCATAGATGAGGAAAACTGAATTGGTACCAAACCATTCTTTTAGTTGGCAATAAGAATTTATGCTCTTTTATCCTTGAAAAATGGCCGAGACATTAGAAATAGACAAGACAAAACCATATGATCTCACTTACATGTGCAATCTGAAAAAATAAAGAAGTTTTCAAAGACTTTTGGATCATGTAAAAAGTATTCAGGGATCAGTTTGAAGAGAATCTACTGGAAAAAAAAATAAGGAAAATTTTAAGTATTAAAAACAGTAATAAGTACAATAGATTAAAGTGCATCAAATATGTTTAAGTCTATGTTACATAAAAATAACAAACATAAAAACCTAATCTGTCACTATTGGAATATTTTAGTGAATTTAGCTATTATTGTGAAAACTAGTCAATAAACTAGAAAAACTGATCATTTATCCTGCCTTTTCTAATCAGTCTCCACCCCTGAGCAGTTCAATAGCAGATGAAGTTTCTATTTATAGAAGTTTTCCAGCTAATAAACTGATAGAGGAATAACAAAGAATATCATTATTTTGCCACCCGCATGAACTAAAGGATCTAGGCATTGAACATCAATAACTCCTAACATTCCATAAACAGAAACATTCAAGCATCCTGCACCTTGTATTGGAGGAACACAAAACCCTGAAAATCATCTTATAAAATTTTGAACTTGAGGGGCACCTGTGTGGCTCAGTTGGTTAAGTGACTGCCTTTGGCTCAGGTCATGATCCCAGCGTCCTGGGATGGAGCCCTGCGTTGGGCTTCCTGTCAGTGGGAAGTCTGCTTCTCCCTCTTCCTCTGCCTTTCCTCCTGCTCATGTTCTCTCTCTCAAATAAATAAATAAAATAACTGGGTGTTATATGCAAACAATGAGTCATGGAACACTACATCAAAAACTAATGATGTAATGTATGGTGATTAATATAACATAATAAAAAATATTAAAAAAATTTTTTTGAACTTGAGTTTGATCATACTCTATATTCAACTACGAGGAAATACCAAAGGCAACAGAATTGCCTACACTGTGGAGATACATTTAGCAAATCCAGTCTTTGGGAAATTCTACAGGAAAAAAATGAAGGAATTTCTTCAATACATAACTTACCAGGAAAACTAAGAGAATGATGAATATTAAAACTAAAAATTTAAAACATCTTAAAATTATAATTTACTGCAAAGGGAATATGATCAATATTATTATAATAACGTATGGTGACAGATGATAACTAGACCTATTGTGGGGATCATTTTGTAATGTATAAAAATATCGAATCACTCTGATGTACACCTGAAACTAAGAGGATATTGTACATAAATTATACTTTTAAAAAGTCTTGAAATTAATTTTGTTTACCTTATTTGTACTACAATTTAAACTAACTATATCCACCCACCCATACCGACACTCTCACACACTTATGTGTGTGTGTATGCATTATATAAATGTATGTATCCTGTGTGTGTGGCATGTGTGTAGAGTTATATCTTCTATCTATGTATCTGTCTATCATCATCTATCATCTCTCTATCTCGAGGGTGAGAAAGAGAGAAAAGAGAGAGAATATGAAGAATACAGAAAGAGAAACATGGCATTTATGACATAATTGGATTTGAAAAAGGGGCTGGCTATATAATGATAAGGAGGAATTACTATTCCAGATTTTTAGGTGTGGTAATGGTGTTTTGACTTTAAAAAGCCATTATCAGATAGAGATGATAGATAGATAGATAGATAGATAGATAGATAGATAGATAGATGATAGAATGACAGACAGGAGAATTTATGGATTGAATAATATGGTATTTGGGAGGTAGGGGAGTGAATGGACTTTGCAGCAGTTTTTATCTGGTATTGATTTTGTCTCCCAGTGGACATATGACAAGGTCTGGAGATATTTTTAATTGTCATAACTGGGAAGCAAGGACTACTAGCATCAAAAGGTAGAGGCCAAGGATCCTATTAAACATGCTAAAATGCACAGGATGGTCTTCTCCCCTCCCACCCACACATAAAGAATTATTAAGTCTAAAATGTCAGTACCACTAATGTTGAGAAACCACAGGTTATAGATAAAAACTTATTTTACTTTTGCATATGCTTAAACTTTAACATAATAAGACATAAAAGCAAAATTAAAAGGACACGAGTTTTGAGGGGTTTTAATTAGGTGAAATAATGATGATTGAGAAGATATTCAGATGTGACCAAAGGATTACCCCTCAGGAGAATTCAGTCAGAGAAATGTACCAGTTATGGAATCAATTTAAGATGCTATACTAATCAAACTGTAAAAAAATGTCTTTATTTCTTAGGGAAGATTCAAGCCAATATATATATATATATATATATATATATATAGAGAGAGAGAGAGAGAGAGAGAGAGAGAGAGAGACTAGAGAAATTTGGCTAAAGTAGAAACAGGAGAACCTATGATAAGTAAACCTAATAAATGAAAATCTGGAATTTAAAATAAGATATTTGAGGGAGTGATGATTCACTTAATAAAATATATCTTTAAAAGGGATTCACTGTACCATTTCTTTAAATAAAGCTCCCTACTGCATTGATTTGAATTGATTTACACATATTTGACTAAAATGAAAATTTTCTGGAACTTCCATGGAGTGTTAATAAAGTGTGACAAAAACACTAGTTTTAAAATGTGCTTACTTTTGTGCTTAAAATGTTCAGTAAGAAAACACTTTGGGTACCTATAAGAAAATTCTCTTGTTAGAAGCTGATTTATGGTTGATCCTATAGTCATGTATTACTTTTAAAATGCAAAATGTAGTTAATTAAATTCCTTCCATATCATTTAAAGGCCCTGGAAAAGAGGGGTAGCCTAGAAAATTTAGTAAGACAAGAACAGTAAGAAAAAATTCAACTTTTACTTATTTGCCAACATCTTAGGAAAGAAGCCGGTGGCATGATTCATGTTTACGTATTCTGGTCTGATAACGAATTATATGGATGAGTAAAAGGGGGGTTTCTGCCTTTTTCCTAAAAGGAAATTTGGCATACTATTGTGTTTTAAGAAATTCAATGGGTAGAGAAAGGTCACCATGCTAGCAATGACTAATAGGATTTCTTTGGTGAGACTCTGCTCTTATAAGACATAACTCAAGCAGAAGTGACAATAATCAAGTTCTTTGAACAGTATCTTAGGGTGCCATGCTATCAGTGAACTCAGCAAATGAAAGTTATTTATCCATCTAACAAATGTTTACCAAGCACTTCTATGTGTCAGGAACAGTTGATCTTTTCACAGCTTATAGTGAAAGAGAGAGAAAATAAACCATTAAAAAATACTAAAGTTAAGGTAATCATAAATTTTCTTAAGCATATTAAGCCATTAGGACAAAAAGCAGTAAAAGGAAATAGAAAGCAACTGAGGATAATGACAGGGTATTGAGGGAATGGCTATCTGAGAAACTGATATTTCAGTTATGCGAGGAAATGGCTATGTAAGGGAAGAACCTTCAGGTGGATGGCGAGAGTGAAGCCATGAAGTAGGAGTTACCTACTCATGCACTGCAAGAGTAAAGAGGCCCATGTGTCCTGTGCATTGTGAGAGGGATGTGGAAAGCAATGAGTTGAGGAGCAGCTAGGGGCTTTGGAATTGTTCTAAGTATCAGAGGAGCTATTGAAGTGTTGAGAGCAGGAGGCTCTCAAAGCATAATCTGCTTTGGGTTTAAGAGGATCACTGACTCCTGTGTAGAGGATGTACTTTATTGAGACAAGATTATGAGCTCAATGCAGTAGTCCAAGGAAGACAGGATGGTGCCCTGGATCAGTATAGTGGCAATAGTAGCATCAAGAAATGGTGATTTAGGGTATTTTTGAAGGTTAATACAAGAATATTTGCTTGTGGATTGAATACTATGTTTAGAAGGAAAAGAAGAATTAAAGACGATTGTTATTTTTTTAGCCTGTCTACCCGAAGGAACAGTGGAATTTACTGAGGAAAGTGAGGAAGGAAATCTTTAGATGGAGAGAAAAAAAATTGTTTTGGGGGGCAGATAAATTGTGGGATGCCTTTTAGATATGAAGTGGAAATGTGGGAAGGCAATTGGATACATGGGTATGCAGTTCAGGATAAAGATCCAGACTAGGGATATAAATTTAGAAGTCACCAGACTATGAATAGTACTTTTTCTTTTAAAATGGGATTGAATGAGTTAACATCGGTATATGAGTGAAGAGAAAGAAAAAAGAAGAGCTGACAAAATGAAACATTCTATTAGAAGTTTGTCAGGGGAGCAGGAACTGTCAATGGTGCTGAACATAAGTGCTCTTGAAGTAAAAATAAAGCCAGGAATGTGTTGTGTCCTAGAAGTCAAGTGGAAGAAAATATTTTAAAAAGGAAGAAACAATCCATTCCATTACCTGCATCTGATATTTCCAGGTAAGATGAGGTGAGGCCATCAGTGAAGACACAGGTCATCATTGCAATAGCACTTTTAATGGAATTTTGGAATTAACTCCATTTGGATTGAATTGAATTTGTTTCAAGACAGAGTACAGTAAAAAGATAGAGGAAGAAAGGAATACTTCTTTTTCTAGAAAAAAATTATATGGCATACTACATATGCTGAAAAAGTAGAACTAAACGAATGCATAAAATAAAAAAATATAAATAATAAAACATTTTGATGAGCTTATAGAAAAGGAATTTTAAAAAATAATTAAGTCAGGAATCTTAGGAAAGAGGTGAATCTCAAAATTGCTTTTTATTTCCTTGATGATGCGATCATTCAGGAAGATAAGTGTTTCATGGACACAGCTGTTAGCATAATTGTTACTGGGCTCAGTGTCAAATTTTCCTGTAACGCTGGAAGAATTCTGTAGGGAAACAAACAAAGGTTACTTTAGTAGTACCATTCCATTTAGAGCATTTGTCATTGGAGAATCTTTCACAGAGATGTTCTATCATTTGTTATTTTTCTCTTGTAAGAATAAAAGAAATTAAAATATACCTCATCTCTAGAGCTTACTCATGAAAACAGTACTAATTTTGTAGATTAATCCTGATTCCAGCTCAAAATAGGCCAAATTTACACATAGATATTAGAATGAATGATTCTGGGGGAGGTTGGGATAGTTGCCCTGGAAAAGAGAATTTCAAGGAAAGAGATTAAGGTTGTGATTACAAATGGCTTCAAAATTTGGTATCTTCTTCTAATACTTAAAAGATTGGACTTGTACCTCTCTGTTCAGGAAGAAGTAAAGCATTTAACTAGTCCTTTTATTTTACTATAAAGCCAGAAACCACGAGAGTGTGTGTGTGGATCTGAGTGGCCCAAGGTATGATGTTCCTCAGATTAAGTTTGTTCCACAGTTAATTGATGAGCTCATTTCTGGGCCCTGAACCACTTGCTCAGTGGAAAACCATGTCACCCCATCTGCCAACACTGCCACTCATCTTTATGGCAAAATGGCCCCCAGGATGAAAGTCAGTTTCTACCTTCACTTCCCTTGGCTCCTACACAATGAGACCTTCAGCAGTGAAAGAACTCAGGCCAAACATAAATAGATCTAAAGAGTTTCTGGCTTTCCCCACCACTCTGGACTTAGATAAAGGATCATATTGTAGGACATGAGACCTGGCTTCCCTAGCAGCTTTCTAAAGTGTCTAGCTGACACAGCCTGGAAGTTTGTGGAAGAGTTAATATGCTGTGATTAATTGTGGGTCCCTGAGAAAAAAGGGACAAAATCAAGAAGCCTGAAGATAAATTCTTCTCTTGCAACTGTTGCAAGGCCCCAGGGCTCTGAACAACCTTGGTTGGCTACACTTTCTAAATGATTGCATCATGGCTATGCTTTCTAGCAGAACTTTGGATAATTTGGAAATACATATCCGTCATTTGATTTATCTTCTTCCCTCCCTCACCCTTGCTGCCCTGGGATTGTGCCTTGCAATAGGTTCTCAGCATGTGATCTTTTTTTTTTTTTCTTTTAAAGATTTTATTTATTTATTTGACAGGGAGAGACACAGCGAGAGAGGGAACACAAGCAGGGGGAGCAGCAAGAGGAAGAGGGAGAAGCAGGCTTCCTGCTGAGCTGGGAGCCTGATGCGGGACTGGATCCCAGGACCCTGGGACCATGACCTGAGCCGAAGGCAGAAGCTTAATGACTGAGCCACACATGTGCCCCCTCAGCATGTAATCTTTATCTCTAATTCTATTTATAAGAAATATCTGTTAATATAGAGGCCTTGATAGTGAGGTGAAAAGAGATTTGGCCACACTTGAACAAATGAAAATATATTTTATTAGGGTGAATTCTTTTCATTGTTAAAGATGAAAAAAATGGAGTGTGGGAATTTCATATTCATTATTATTTTTAGAAGAGTTATTGACTCCTTACTCCTTATTGAGCGATAGAGGAGGTTAAACATGCAAAAATATATCTAATATTAATCCTTCTGTCATGGTACTTTCAGTCTAGTGACCAGATGTTAAATTTAGGGTTTACTGAAAAGAATAATCCATCTCTTGGGGAAATCAGATATTAATGGGACTATATAATAGAGTGAAGAGTTATGACTGGAATCTCACAAAAATTCTAGATGATGGTAAGAGCCAGTGAAATCACAAATCTTCTTCAACTCTAAAAAGCTGTGTAGTAAGTAGAAAGTAGTGGTAGGGTGGCAGTAGGGAGCACTTGAAAATAAGCAGGTGGGAGATGTCAACCTTAGAAGATATAGAGTGACTGCCTCTAATTTAGTGGCAGAGTGACTGAATTTGGTAAAAGGTCCTGGAGCTGGGTGCATGGAATGTTAGCCTGAGGTCATTATGATCTTTTCCTATGAATTTAAAGGTTGCTTAGCTGGTTAGTTAGGCACCCAACTGGAAACTAGACTGTGTTGGTGAACTTTTGTTTGGCCTTTCGGATCTACTCTTCTGCTTTCTCTGACCTGCTCTCTATCCAGGAGGCAGATCTATAAGAACTAGCTCAATGACTTTCCTTGTTCTCTCTCTTGGATTCTAGTCATGTGTGGCCATGCAGGAGCACTGGATGGAAACTAGAGGAAGGGAGAGAAATGAGTAAACCCACTCTCTGTGGATATTCTATGAATAGGTTGAATCCCTTGGTGGTCATGTGGATCTCTCCTCACATCGCTCGCTTTCTGCAGGTTCTGGTAATCTTTCCCTCTTGGTGCTCCACTGTTATATCACCAGAGTACTGCACTAGCCCTACTTTGTGATTATAAACACACTTTTGTAAACAGTACCTTTATTAAGTTCTTCTAAAATTACTCAGTTTGACTGTGCCATCTATCTCCTTCTGTAACTCTGACACCCAGAATCATAAGAGAAAATACTATGAACACTTCTTTATAATCTAGATTGTCATCCCAGTTCCTAGAGGAGTTCCCAGGACAGAACTCTGTACAGAAATAGTAATGGGTATTTTTATGAAGTATGCCATATGTTGCATTTCTTGGAAACCTGAGTGTGTCACAGTGTTAAAAGAAGGCAAAGAATCCCAGTACAAACTACTAGTTCTCTATGAGGAAACTCTGTTCCCAGGGAGCTTCTGGTGGCCTTCTATTTACATCCCTCACCTCCCTTATTAGAGAAGCTGAGATTTTAAGGACCTGGGACCTTTTCCTGCAATGTCTAGCATTTGCTTTAGGAAAGGACAGGTTCTCTCAGCATGCCACCTTCAGAATACCAACATGTACAGCAATAGAGAGAAAAACTTGTTATTTTATCTTCTGGGCAGAGAGCTTCACTTTGAGTTCTCCCACCTGAAGGGGAAAATGCCAATAAATTTACACCATCATTAAAATAGCATATGATTATTGTGATGATGCCATTGTTCAGTGTAGATAAAAAAAAGAAAACCAATAATCTTGAGAACAGTAATATCTTTAGTTGTGCTGAAAGGTGAACTGTGTGTCATGGAATATCAATAGATATAGCTGAGAAGATAAAAATAGATTTACCTTTACATTAGCAGAGCAGAAAATAAAAACACTAATGAAAAGGAGCTTCCTGCTCCAACCAGCCACAGCACGATGCCATGTAAGGGGCAGGGCCAGACAAGCTGTCTCTGCAAATTCATTGACACAGTTAGATTTGCCAGTAAGGTCTTTCTTTACAACCAACTTTTAACAGTAGGAAAACATTTACATTCCATCCTCACTAAGTCACCATCTCCATGGTCTTCTACAATGTGAGCCCTCTCTTCTAGTTTTCTTTCATTCAAGTTATGTTATGTGCACATCGCCAAAGGAGATACATTCCATTTCTTACAGTTCTCCTGACCAAAAAGGAATTCCCTGGGTAAAGGAAAGCAGTTTCCTACAGTTCAGCAGTTAGATATCATGCCTCAGTTTCCTCAGATGTCAGTTTTCCAGGCACCTTTCATTCTCAGCCATCCTCCCTCCCTCAGATGTTTTTTCCTCCTCCTTCATCTCTCTCTTTCTCTTACTTTCTCTTCTTCCCTACTGCCCTCCCCAAAAAGATAAGCCTGGCCTAATATTTTCTGTGATCCTATAAGTAGTTTGAGGCACATATTGTATATTACATACATGTGAACAGATGGGCAGGTGGACAGAACATATTGATCTATGCTTTACTAGGAAAAAAGATAAAATCATGGGATTGGGGTGCACCCGGGTGGGTCAGTCAGTTAAGAGACCGACTCATGATTTCAGCTCAGGTCATGATCGCACGGTCTTGAGATCAAGCCCCTGCCCAGGCTGCATGATTAGCGGGGAGTCTGCTTGAGATTCTCTCTGTCTCCCCACCCTCCCTAAAATAAATAAATCTTTAAAAGAAATCAGGGGGTTGAAACATAAGATACTGGCTTTGTCTACTAAAATATTATTAAAACAGCCCATTAAATTTTTAACCACCAGAGTTTTAAAATATTACAAAAACTTCCTGAACTCTGTGTAGTATCCTTACTAAAATTTAGACAGTATACATGAATCTGTACACTCAACTAAGTGTAGCTGCCTACCTTGGGGGAAAAAAAAGTGCATAGAATTTTGGTAGGGTGGCAGATAGTAAGAAAAAGTGATGACTCGGTGCCCCATTTATATGTGCAAACCTGAGAATATACAGAATGGAAACCCTTCCCCATTCCACCCCCAAAACTAGAAAGGTTGAATAACTTAAGGATTGTAGACAAATGTACTTAGAGAGATGTTCTGGGGAGTCAAGATGTCTCCATCTGTCGCTATTATCTTAGATTCAGCTACTTATAAGTAGGGTTTGTGGCAGAAATCTCTGTGAAAGTGATTTACAGAAGGTGATTCAAGAAAAACCTGAGTGATAGGGTAGGGGAAGAAACTATGCAAAGATGTGGCGTCAGGAGGAATGTACCCTGGCCTGATCTTAATGGGAGCTCTGGCGCATGAATTCTACCACAGAGTCAGAAGTGCTGAGCTGTTATGGGCTCCATCAGTCAATTATTGGCTACTGGTAGCCCTTGGGAGGGAGTGCAGCATAGTCTCCTAGGCATCTCCCTGAAAAGTAGTTCCCTTTAGCCAAGGACAGTCTTCTAAAGAAGAGTGCAGATGTGAACCATTAGCAACCAACACTGCAAAAGCTAAGGCATGGATAAACCAAGTGACTGGGCTATGCACCAACTGAATTTCCTGTAGGAACATTTTCCAACTCAGTTTAATTCAACAGTCATTGGGCATTTAATATTTTTAAAAAATAGGTGTAGCAATGTGGACAGTAATACATAAATATATGCTTTCTAGCCTCAAGGAGCTCCTAGTCTGATAAATGAGAAAAATATGAACTCAAATATTGAACTATGATCTGATTTTCAGACTATGATCATAGTCTAATCTATGTTTAGACTTTGTTCTGAGAGATGTCAAGGGCTGAGTCACAAAGAATTCAGATCCACTTTTCTTGTCTACCACCACTTGAAAGTGTAGTTCATCCAATCTCATTGCTTTAAAACCCATATGATGACTCCCAAATCTGTATCTCCACTTTGATCGTCTCACTTCAACTCTAGAGTCATACATCCAACTATTATACATCTCTTTCTTTCACATCTAATAGGCACCTAAAACTTAACAAGTCCAAAGTGGAACCCCATTTTTGCCCCCACCAGCTACTTTTTTACAGATTTCCCATCTCAGTAAATGACAACTCCAAATTTCTAGATACATAGACCAAGAATTTTAGATTCATTCTTAATTGCTCTCCTTTTGTAAAGCTCACATCAGCAAACCATGCCCATTCAACCTCTGATATATTTAGAATTAGAGCACTTCTTTCACCTCTACTACTATCACCCTGGTCATCATCAACTCTTAGCTCTTTCCTGGATAATGGCTAAAGTACTAAACAGTCTCTATTTGCTTTCTTGAACCCACCCCCTAGACCCCTCCACCCCTGGCCACATATACCTTCTCTTCTCACCAAAGCCACCAAAATTAGTGATTCGAAACATAAGCCATACCGTACCATTCCTCTGCTTTCATCATTTCATGTGAAGAAAAAAAGAAAAACACAAATTCTTATCATTTCCTACATGGCCCTCTATGACTTGATGTATCCAGTCTATCTATCAGCATGGGCCATAGAGAGATTTTTGGAAAGTAGTCTTTGGAAAATTTTTTGTAAGCTAGTTCCTAAGTCATTCTGCAAGTTGGAGCTCAGACAATGAACCAATGCTAGAGTTTGTAGCCTGGCAATTATGGCCATACCACCTTGTATTTATAGTTATGGGAGTAGCCATAGTTACCTTTGTAGAAAAATAAGTCAGAACATAAAAGGTTTGGCACAGAACTTTGAGGAACTTTCAACTCTTGATGGTCATGTGAAGGTTGAAGACTGGCTCAGGAGATAGAGAAGTAAATGCTAAGCATCAAGAAAAGTATCGAGAGAGTGTAGGTCATGAGAGCTAGGGGTTATATAGAAGATTGAGTCTTAGTCTGTAACCTCAAGAAGCTATAGTAGATTCTTAGATCTGTGAACTAACTCAGTGAATGAATTTCATATTTTTGCACTGGATGTTTCTTCAATCACAGAAGTTTTTAAATATAGTTATAAAAGATAGACTATTACTACTCTTTATTTTCTGTAATTATAAGGTCAAATATTTGTATTTGAGTGCCTTATCACACTAGACATCTATCTCAACAGTTCCTATTTCCATGTTTGTTCACAACCATCTTTGTGATAAATGCTTTGAACATGCCTAGTTATTTGGCATTGATGCCTCTTTCCAAACGATTTTGATTATCTTAGGCTTCTTACATTTTCTACTTAGAAAAAATGGTCATGATATTTGGCCTATACTACTTCTGATTTCTTGACCATTGAATTACAGAGTCTTACAGTTTTCACTATGTAGAAATCTTAGGAAATTTTCTTTATACTTTGAGGTAAAAATGAATGAGCACTGGAATTTGAGTAAGATCATTAAAATAGAGTTAATTATATATATTATATAGCTATCAGGAAGTTAAAAGAGATAATGTATTCCAATGTATTTGGTAAAGAATACAAAATTATATAAGTGTAAATTATCCATTTATCAATCAGATATTGCAATGCATATTATATAGAGCACACTCTGATGAGTAAAGAAGTATCCAAGAATAAATATGACTAAGTGTCTTTCCTCAAGATGTTTTCATTCTAGTATTGGAAGACCAGAGGATTTTAACAGAAATTGGAAAAAATCAAGATGCAAAACTTAAAAAGAGAGGCACCTTTATGTTCACTGTGATTTCTTCAGGACTCAGAAACGGTACTTGCTATATAGAATGCCCTCAGTTAATGCTTATTGAATAAATAAAATGGTAGAGTAATTATAAGAGATAAGTAGGTGAAAACAGGTTACAGAATACAAAACCATATTTAAATATAAATACAAGACAGTATTATGAATTTTCAAAGCACAGAAAATGCACTTCTGAGTAAAGAGCAATGATGAAGTTCCATAGAGAAGTGGCATTTGACTGTACTTTACAGACTGGGTAGATGTTAACAAGTAGAGAATCAGATTTATTTATTTTTAGAATGGAAGAGTGAGGAAAGTGAAGGTCGAAAAGGGTTGGCAAACACAAATATGCTAATGTTCTGCTGGTATTGAGTATATAATTGGAAAGAGGGTATGTACTGCATGGAGCACTGGGTGTTATACGCAAACAATGAATCATGGAACACTACATCAAAAACTAATGATGTAATGTATGGTGACTAACATAACATAATACAAAAAAAGAGTATATAATTGCATAGCTTTAGAAGACAAGGTTGTTTCAATATAGGATTTGGCCTGAACATGGTAATCAATAATGTTGGCTAAATTCACAATCTAAAGGAAAACTAATTTTGAACAGTTGAGTGTACTGAGAAATTGGAAACTACCTTTGAAAAAATAGTCATGCTGTGGTGAAAAGATAACTTGATTAAAAGTTAAGACATTTTAAATTAGTCATATAAGATAATTAGAAAAATAGCGTTGACTAAGTGTTGACTAAACAGGAGCTCTCGCTCCCACTGGAAAACCTATTAAGAAAAAGGCTATAAACTATGGAGAAATGTTTGCTATTTGTCACTGTTTAAATAACTACTGCATTGACTGAAATGTTTAAAGAACTAAATATTTTTCCACAGTTGCAGACACCTGGTGAGTTGTTAACAGTTAGACAAAGGCAACCTTAAGGAAACATATTTATCACGACACCCCATGCAGTTCCAGCCATAGAGAGTTCAACTCCAAAATGAATATTTCCCTTGGGCTGTAAATTTTGTTTCAGAAAAAACTCCCTAGGGGAATTAAACTTCCGTTTTCTTTTTAATTGATTTGAGTTTTATAGTTATTCAATTATTCAGATGTTCAATAAACTTTTATTAAACTTATGTGTGCCTAACACAAGCCCAGGCACTGTGGGGATAAACAAGATGAGTTTTCACACTATTCAAATCGATACTTAAATAAAAATATTACATCTATCCTTGATGGCAGATGAACTCAAGAGAGACACTTTCTAATTACTTATACAGAAGATATAAAAATGTTCTTCATTATGTCCATTTTGATTCCAGTGCCAGAAACATGCATAAGTGGCAATTAAATGCAAAATTATGACCTGCATCACAATCCATTTACTTTAAAGATGAATGGGGTGCAAGATATAGTCATACCACATAATCTTCATTACTTTCCCAGGTTTTGCCAAGAAAACTTCTGATACAATATTTATTTAATGTAAAAGCTTATTGTAGGGCAAGTTAAAAAAAAATACAGATGAATATAACACTTACTTTTCATGACATAAAGAAGTTCAAGCCTTCCCCACACACTCCAGTTCATCCTGTCCACAGAGAAAAGAAGCACAGCTAAAGTAAAACAAAAGCATTTATTTGGGGTCTTAGAATTGCGATTTAGGAAGCGCAGATTTAGGTGGCAGCCCACTAGGGAACAAAAGTATGTCCCACTAAGGAACAAAAGTCAGAGGTTTTTAAAGACAAAGGGAGATGCTTTTACACCTTGTTTACAAAGAATTTTCATTGGTGTTGTGGCAGAAAACAAATTTTAGCTAAATATAATTGGTTGCTAAGCCTCTCACTAAGCCTAAGTCTGTTACTTACTGTAGGAAGTTGCAGTTGCTTGTGTAGAGTCCTTGGAATATTTGTGGTTGTCCCACTTCAAAAGTTAATGGTTTCACCCACTGAGCAGGTGCATAAGGCCTATCTTCTTGCTGGCCTCTCAGCTCCATTTTAATTTTATTTTTTTATTTTTTTTAAAGATTTTACTTATTTATTTGACAGAGAGAGACACAGCAAGAGAGGGAACAGAAGTAGGGGAAGTGGAAGGGGGAGAAGCAGACTCTCTGCTGATCCAGGAGCCCGATGTGGGGCTCCATCCCAGGACCCTGGGATCATGACCTGAGCTGAAGGGAAACGCTTAATGACTGAGCCACCCAGGTACCCCTCAGCTCCATTTGAAAAGCCCTTGACATAGGTGACCCCACTTTATTTCCGCTTTCACAATCCTCAGAAATTATCCCTCTTTAGAGATGTTTGTAGCATTCCTGCCTTTTCCCTAGATTTACCTATCTCTCTCTATCTTCCTGTTGCTCTCATTCAGTCTTCATCTATTTACCCATCTGCAAGTGTGCATTTTGTTTTTTAATAATGGTGAGATCAGGGGCGCCTGGATGGCTCAATTGGTTAAGAGTCTGCCTTCAGCTCAGGTCATGATCTCAGGGTCCTGGAACTGAGCTCAGCCTTGGGCTCCCTGTTCAGTGGGAAGCCTGCTTCTCCCTCTCCCTCTGCCCCTCCCCCAGCCCCCGCTTGTGCTCTCTTTCTTTCTCTCTCTCTCTCAAATAAATAAATAAAATCTTTAAAAAAATACTAGTGAGATCATGCTGTACATAATAATCTGTAACTTTATTTTTTCTTTAATATATTGGTGATACATTATTTCAATATATAGAGATACAACTTATTTTTTGCAGTAGCTACATGATGTTCTATGACATGGATGCCTCACAATTTATTCAACAACTCTCCCACCATCAAACATCTAGTTACTAATGCCTGTTATTACAAAAAATGAAGTAATTAATATACAAATGCATATACAACTTTATGGATGTTTCCAGAATTAGTGAGACTGCTAAAACATAGCTGTTCCCCTTTGAATATTTTCATTAAAATTTTGAAATTATCTTACAAACATTTTATTTTTTCTATTGTTTATTCTGTATTTATTTTATACTTATTTATTGAGATTCATTATGTGTCAGGTTCTAATGCTGCAGATATGCTGTTGAATAAGATACAATGTAAGCCTGTAAAGACTGGAGTGCAGAACTTGAGATCTATGTAGCAATTTTACACATTGTGGCAAACACTTCATGGAAGGAAAAGAAAACCACCTAAAGTAGTCTGGAGGAATAAAAGAATTCAGGTAGAGATAAAATTTGAAAAAGTTAGCCAAGTGAGGTTGGGTTAGAAAAAATAATCTAATAAGAGTAAAAAGCATTTATTAAGGTAGTGAACATTCAGGATTTCACTCTCACTATTTCTGAGCATATTTGCTTTTTTTTTTTTTTTTACCCAAATGGAAACCCTACTTTCTAGGTGGCAGCCTGTTAAAACAAGAATAGAGGGGGTCAAACTTAATTTTGATTGAATTTTCTAAAAATACCCTTGCCTCTCAGGCACCTGATTCTTCTGGACAAAAGTTTTTGGTGTCAGTAGGGAACTATTGGAAAAATAATGAAAATATAGCTACTGGAAAGGAACATATTGATTTTGTGGTATGACAGTAACCTCAGCATCTGAGGAGGGAGTGTCTTAGACCACAGGAAGCATAATGGAGGGAGGAATATTAATGCTCGTTTGACTTTCAGCGTGCATTCACCCTCAACCTTTGTAATGAAGTAAAATGTCCTGTTAGCTCTTTCAAACTATTGCAAGCACTTTAAACTTAACCAACCTCTGGGATGACAATCCTCCACCAGATGATTCTGACTTGACCACTGTTTGATTCCCATTCCCCTTTAATTTCCTGGCAAGTATATCCTTGATTACTATGGGAGCTTTGTAGAGGGATAAGTAACTCATTATTTAGGTATACATTACAATTATTTATCCATATAATGTGGGTCCTCTAATTAGGAAAATTGTGATGAAATTTGTCTCTGAGTTAGCTGACATTAGTATTTTACATCACCTCAGCTAATATGATATTCAAGTCAGCATTAAATCACTGGCTAGGGTTATTATGGTTGATAGAGGTGGTTTAGATGTCTTTCTTTCTAGTCAGAGTAAAGTCTACAACTGCTAACACATTATGGTGTGCCTGAATTGACACTTTGGGCCAAGTGAAGAGGTTAATATACTAACTTTGGAAAGGTTAATGCACTAACTTGAGGGAAACCCCACTTGTTTTTCTAAGCTCGACTCTGATGCCTTATGGGATTATTTAAGTTGGTGGGGTCTGGGAACTTGGGAGGCATGTTTGAGTTTAGTAAGACAGGTTGGCCTCGTCCTGATGCTTGGAGCACTGTTGTTTTTAGCATTCATTAAATGGTCTATGAGATAAACTGAACAGGTTTGATTCCAGCCTCTGTTGATCTGATTACGCCAAGTGGCTGCTGGATTATGGCACTCACAGAAAATTCACTAGACAGTGGCCATTCCCCACCCAAAATCACATTGTTGGACCATCTGGCATGATCCAAGGCTTCCAGGCATATGAAAACAGTCCTATCAGACAAGACACTCCAAGGGTTTAGAGACTGACTGCCTCCAAGAAGCCAAGGTTAAATTCTTTACAGTATCCACCTCATTCTGTCTTTGATTCTTCTCTCCCATATATTATGACTTAGAAAAATTAGTCATCTATGGTTGTGAAAATTAGTCATCTAGCCAATGTATGACACTTCTGGTGATGGGAAACTACTTCTAGGGTAGATCATTTCATTTTTGGAAAATATATTATTACTTACATTGAGACTTCGTATAACATATGATGCTCATCTTTTTGTATCTATCACAGAGCTTTGAATGTAATGATAACTAAGATTATGCTAACTGAATGAGGATGCACATTGTATTTTTGCTGTACTGTGAACCAGAGCCAAATTTCACATGTGACTGTAACTAAAAAGGTACAACAGGAAAGTGAGTTAAAAAGGGATGCCCTCTGAAATAAGCAAATGAGGAATGGAAGAGCTTCTCTTATTAAGAAGGAGAAATCGTAATGGAAGTAGGGATTTCTTTGGCAGGTGGATATCATGGCTGACATGAGCAACATACTATAAGCTGTGTTCCATTGATAGCAGAGAAGTGATAAATCAGGAGCAAGTCAAATAAAATAAGATTGTGTGATCTCATGTTGCCTTTAAGGCAGAGAAGGGTGTATGATGGATAGCTGACCTTTCAAATATGAGGGAAAGATAATGTATTTCTTCTTACTGGTACCTTGATTTATGATTAAAGTTAACTGAAAAATATTTCTCTGTAAGCCTAATTCAAAGAAAATAAAATTAAGTGAGATTATAAAAAATCTTTACCTTAACTAATATATTCACCTCTACCTACAGGCCATTTGAAAAGCTATAAGGCATTTTGAGCATTGAGATGGTAAAGCTGTAATTGGACCGCTAGTAACTTGTGCACTGCACTTCACTTTCCCACTTCAGTTCACTTAGTTAAAGGTTCAATTTTGAAGCTAAGCAGTACATTTACAAGACACTTTCAGGAAGATTCCAACATTACACTGATTATTTGTTTTGAGTTTTCCTCATTTCCATTACTTTTCAGAAACTACATTTGTTCCAGATTTTTAACGTCCTAGAATCCTAGTCTTGGAATTGTCATGTTTTAATTCTTTGTCTTTTGAGTAAGTGGGTGAAATTTGGAGCTCATTCTAAATCAATCTAAATTATGCTCATCAGGATCCTACATGTGAATCATCTCCTTATGCTGCTAAAGAATTATAAACCTGGGCGCCTGGGTGGCTCAGTCATTAGGTCTGTCTTCGGCTCAGGTCATGGTCCTGGGGTCCTGCGATTGAGCGCCACATGGGGCTCCCTGCTCGGCAGGAAGCCTGCTTCTCCCTCTCCCACTCCCCCTGCTTGTGTTCCCTCTCTCGCTGTGTCTCTCTCTGTCAAATAAATAAATAAAATCTTAAAAAAAAAAGAATTATAAACCTACTTGTCCCATGCAAGAGACATATGAATTAGATGGATAAAAACCAAGACAAATTTCATGTAAGTTAGACATGTATGATTATATTTATATGTTTATTGAACTATAATTTAAATCATTAATCAAAGGAATAAACTGATTTTACTTTACTTTTTTGTAGCCTCATAAAAATATATATAGCTTTAAATTTTAGGTATGATTGAATAATTGGATCAGATTTTATATTGCACAATGACTACTAGTTTGTCATTGCTTTGGATCACAAAATAAAGAAGACATTTAAAATAACTGTGTGATTTTGATCCACATGTGTTGACTAAACACAGTTTATGGTCATGACTAGGAAAAATAGCAAAATAATGAATTATATTTAAAAATATTTATTCATTTATGTTAAAAAAATCAAAGATATTCAGGTATATCGTTTTTTCCCTCAAATTTCTACTGTGGTAAAATGTGCATAACAAAATTTACCAACTTAACCATTTTTAAGTTTATACTGCAGTGGTATTAAACACATTTATTGTTGTGCAATAATCCCCACCATCCATCTCTAGAACCCTTTCCTCTCTTGCAAAACTGAAACTCTGTTCTCATTAAACATGAACTCCCCTTTGCCCTCACTTCAGCCCCTGGTAACCACCATTCTGCTTTCTGTCTCTATGATTTTGAGTATTCTAGGTACTTCATATGAGTGGAACCATATAGTATTTGCCTTTTATGACTGGCTTGTTTCACATAGCATAATATCCCTCAAGGTTCATTCATGTTGCAGCATTTGTCAGAAAATTCTTCATCTTTAAGGCTGAATAATATTCCATTGCATGTGTATACCACATTTTACTTTTCCATTCATCTGTGGGCAGACATTTGTATTGCTTCCATATTTTATGTATTGTGAATAATGCTGCCACGAACATAGTTGTACAAATATCTCTTCAAGACTCTACTTTCAGTTCTTTTATGTGTGTGTGTGTGTGTGTGCAGTATTCCACCTTAATCTTTGATTCTTCTCTCATATATATTATGACTCAGAAAAATTAGTCATCTATGATTGTGAAAATTAGTCATCTAGCCAACGTGTGACACTTCTGGTGATGGGAAACTAATTACTTCTAGGGTAGATAATTTCATATATATATATATATATATATATATATATATATATATATATAGACTCAGAAGTGGAATTCCTAGATCACATGGTAAATCTTTATTAAAATTTTTGAGAAACCACCATACTGTTTTCCACAGTGGCTGTACCATTTACATTCCTACAAACAGAGCAGAAAGGTTCTAATTTCTCCACACTGTCACTGACATTTGTTATTTTTAGTTTTCTTGATGGTAACCATCCTAATGGGTGTGAGGTAATTCACATATACAGTTTAAAGAAATTATCTCTAAGTATCATTGTGAGAAAACAATGATTTCCTGCCTCAACTTCTCTAGTTTTCACTCCCCAGAATAAATCTCTGACAATTTTTATCAAAACAATTATTTTAGAATTTTTGAAATACTCATTTTTTAATTAGGTATTTATTATCTTTTACTTCCTACAATGAAATAGAAAGATTGAGGTTTTTTACTTATTACAGACATACATACACACACTGATAAAATTACACCCACACTATACCTTCACCTTTTTTCGTATTAAGTTTATATCACAATTTTATTCCTAACATTATACAAAATTTACATTATTAATAATATGTACGTATTTTCACAGCTGAGCCAGGTATAGATTAAGATTTTATTTTATTTCTCAGGCAAACTTTGGGGTTTTTTTGGAATTAATAACCGAGACTTTTTTCATTTGTCTAATTCATAAGAATTTTTGTTAATTCATTCTCAGACTCTCATAGAGACAGAAATCTCTAGGAAATATTCTCTGCCTGCCTGCAGGATTGCTAGAAACTGCTCTGAGAATCTAGGATATAACAGTATCCCATAAAAAGCTCCCTGACCAATTGGAGCTCACATTCTGATTCTTGAGGCAGATAATAAACAATATTATAATATATAAATGTGTAATCTGTAATATTAGAAGGGCTAAAATCTAAGAAAAAAAAGGTAAGGTATAATATGATGGGTATAATGCAGATTTCATTATTAAATAAGAGCAGACCTCCTTAGAAGGGTAACATTTGAGAAGACATTAAAGGAGATAAGGGCTTGGAAGTAGTCCGTGCAAAGTACCAATATGGAAGCATGCGTGGCAGGTTGGAGACACATGTAGCAAACCTGAGAAAATTGGTAGGTAAATGGTAGGAGGTAAAGTGAGACAGGGAAATGGGGCCCACTTAAGACTGCCTTTTATTCTGAGAGAAAAAAAGTTTTTAGGGCTTGAACAGAGAAATGATAAAATCTGACCTCTGTTTTAAAAGAATCTCCTTGGGTGCCGTGTTAAGAATAGTGGGGACCTAATTTTTTTTTCTTTCTTTCTTTTTTTTTTTTTTCGTGCCAGGGCAGAGGAGGGCAGAGTAGAACAGACAGAAGAGTTAAGAGACAATTCAGGGTGTCAGGTGAGTTATTTGGTGTTGTTTTCCTGTTGAAACCCTATTGTTCACACACAGCAGGAACTCTAGAGGTTTTGTGATTTTCTTTAATCATTATTGCTAGGGCTCCCTGCCTTCATCCAGCAGTCTGAATTGCTTAATATATGCATTCATACTGGAATCTCTCTTCACTATTATCTGCAAGAATGCCCTTTGCCTGCAATGGCTGTCCTGTTAACTCTCTAAAGTCTTTTTCTTTCTTGATAACTCCTTCATTTTGGTTAAGCAGATATTTTAGTAGGTTCTTGAGAAAGGGGGCATGGAAAGTCATTTTTTTTTGAGTACTTGCAAGTCTGAAAATGTTTTTATTGCTGCCTCACATTTGATGGATACCTTGACTGAGTAAATAATTCTAAATTGAGAATTAACTCCCTTTAGAATTTTGAGGAAATTGTTCCTTTGCCCTTTAACTTCCAATATTGAATTTTGGTGTCATAGCAATAGAACCTTAGTAGGGCTCTTTTTTTTTTTCCCTCCTCTTCCCTGTTGTGCTTTTCAAATCTGGAAACAATTTTTGTCATCTCTGGGACATGTTCTTGTATTATTTATTCTTTAATAATTCCCTTCTCTATGTTTTCTCACTTCTTTCTGTGTGGCACTTCTATTATTTAGATATTAATAACTAATTTCCTTCATTTGAAATATTTTTATTCCATTTTGCAACTAATTATTTCAAATTTTGGGAAATATCCTCAATTATTTTCAGGCCTTGAATTGAATATTTTCTTTTGCTATTATATCATGTTACTTTCTTAGAATTTCCTTTTGTTTTCTGAATATTCCTTTTTTAATGCATCTTATTGATTACCAGGTACTTAATGAGGCCCTGCAAATCAGTAGATATATATCTTAATCCATTTACCTTTTTCTCTTAGATGATGAATTCACCTATGAATTCTATATCTCTTTCCCATTCTTATGGTCAACTGGAGACATTGTTTCCCATTTTATTGAGGAAAATAGAAAAAAAAAAGATTTTTACAAGCTCTTAATCAGTGCCACTTTACTCAGATACTACAATTTGGACCCATCTATTTTGCCTCCTACCTATTCCTGTAGATAAATCACCCAGACTTCTATCAAAGACTCCTGGTCCTCTCATACACTCAAAGACATGACTCCAGGAATTCTCAATTTTTTTGCCTTTATCACTTTTTCTTTCTTTATGGCCTCATTCTTAACATATTATCACATGATAATTTATCCCATCTTAAAATCTCCTCCTTTCTCCTCCAGGTGACTGTTCAATTTCACCGCCTTGACAGAAAACATCTTAAAAAATTTGTCTATATCCATTGCTCCATTTTCTCTTAAACCCAAGCAGATCAGGCCTTCCTTGCTAATAGGCCACTTTGTGCTCTTGTTACAACTGTCCTTGTCAAGTTGTCAATGGCCTACTTTTTGCTGATCCCAATGGTCAGTTCCTAGCCTTCATCTTAATTGACCTATCATTAGTATTTGATAGAGTGTTTATTCCCTCCTTCTTGATTAACGTGCATTAATTAGTTTCTAGAATCTCACATCCTCTAGTATATCCTCCTCAGTCACTAGCAGATTCTTCTCAATCTCCTCTAATGGTTTATCCTCATCTCCCAAAGTATCTTAATGTGGTGTCTGAAGGCTCAATCCTTTGTTCTCTTTTCTATTTGTACTCCTTTCATGGGTGATCTCATTCTGTTCTGTGGCTTTAAATATCCTCTACACTTAACTGTTTTCTGGCCATGTATCTTTAACCTGGACCTCTCATTTGAACACCAAACATTTTACATATGGCTGCCTTCTTTACATCTCCATTGGAATGTCCACCAGATATCTCAAACTTCATGAGACCAATATTTAAATTCCTGCTCTTTCTCCAACCCTAAACATGTTCTATGTTCTACTCACAGTCTTTTTCATTCTGGTTAGTGGCAACACTATTCTTTCAGATAATCAGACCAAAAAACCTTGAAGTCAGTTTTTACTCTTTCTCTCACAATTCACCTTATGACAAAATACAATTCTCTTTATCTTCAAAGCATATAGAGCTAACTACCTACAAATCAAATGCTATCACTGTGGGCCCAGCCATTATCTTTTTTCCCCTAGATTATTGCAGTAGTCCCCTTGCTTCCAACCAATTCTTCTATAGTCTATTTTTAATATATCATTGAAAATAATCTTTTGAAAATTTAGTCATGTCATATCACTTCTCTACTAACAGTCCTCATATGACTCCTCACCTTCTTCAGAGTAAAAAGCAAAGTCCTTACAACAGCTTACAACACCATATATAATTTGACTTCCCATTACTTTTCTGTCCTCCTCTCCTCCTGCGTTTCCTTTTTGCTCATTTCATTCTATGCAAACAAGCCTCCTTAATCTTATTTAAACACACCATGCAAGCCCTTCTCTAATGGTATTTGCAGTTTTTGTTCATTCTGCCTAGAGCTCTTATCCCCAGATGTCTCCATGTCTTGTTCTCTCATATCCTCTGAGTCTTTGGTCAAATGTCACTTTCAGTAACGTCTTCTCTAATTACCCTCTGTAAAATTTCAAGATTGTCTCAGCTTCTTGCTTTATATTATCCATGGTAATTAGATTATTTTAATATGCAATATAATATACTAATTATCTTGTGTTTGATTGCCTTTTCTACTACCATATAAGCCCAAAGAGGGGGACTGTTAATCGGTTTTGTTTACTGACTTAGAACAGTTCTTCTCATTCTCTTTCAGCTAACATTGTTAAAATGATTGAATATAGTACCTGCTCAGATCTCTGTAGATATTAATTACAAATTTTGGGAATTTTCTTCTTACCCCTGTCTTGTTTCAGGGTTTTTTTTTTTTTTGAGGTTTTTACATTTTGTCTTACTGTTTATTTATTTGTTCATTCATTCATTCATTTTTTATTTGTCCATTTATTTCATACCTTTCATGTGAAATGCTTTCTTTAAAAGTTTCATGATGCATGGCTTACAATTTCATATAATTAAGAGGCAAATTACTGAAAATCTTATTGTCCTTGAGACACTCAGAGATGACAAAAATGCTCTATTTGGACCAGTCCTCCCACAGCAAAAACAGAGAGAAAGTGGAGGGATGTTCACATTTTCAGGACAAAAAGACTTTGAGTGGAACAGTTCTCAGATGTTGTTTTTATTCTGGCTGAACTCTGATCTAGGCTTGCATAAGAAAGACTCTAAGCAGTCCAAAGGTTAAAATAACTAAATAGAGACTTTATTTTTTTTTTAAATTTTATTATGTTATGTTAGTCACCATACAATACATCATTAGTTTTTGATGTATTGAAATAGAGACTTTAAACGAAGTTTTAATATCAGTTCTTCGAAGTTAATTGCCTGCTAAACAAAACAAACCAAATCAGCATTATACAGAGGGATGCAAAAAAATCCAGAGCCTCTTCAACATAACATTCACTATGTCTATGATATAATCACAAATTACTGGATTTATTAAGAAGTAATAAAATGCAACCTATCCTTCAAACAAAAGGTAATAATAACATCCAATCCCTACATGGCGAATTTAAGAGAAAGGGATTTTGTAGCAGCTCTTATTACTATATTCAATGATAGAAAGCAAACCATTCTTGAAAAAAATGAACATAGATGAAATCTCAGTAGAGGAATAGAAACTGTAAAGAAGGAACAATTTAGAATTCTACTCCTGAAAGGTAAGTGAAATAAAAATACCTGTATAATCTTAACAAAAGTAATATAGATGATATTATCTAATTGGAAGAACACAGAAAAAAAAATACTGACTCCATACATGAACAGAGCATAAATTATCTGTACAGTTAAATTTCTAATTCACAAACGATTGAAGTCTCAGAATTGGAAGAGGCAAAAAAGGAATAGAACAAATTATTTGAAAAAATAATTGCCCCAAATTCCCAAATTTAGTAAAATCAGAAATTTACAGGTTCAACAGCTATTAAATAAACAGCAGGATAAATACAAAGCAAATGACATAATAGTCAAAGTGAGATAAACAAAGATAAAAACAAAATCTTATAAGCAGTTAGAGAAAAAAATATACATTAAAAAGGGGACAACGGGGTACCTGGATGGCTCAGTCGGTTAAGTGTCTGATTTTGGCTCAGGTCATGATCTCAGTGTCCTGGGATTGAGCCCTTCATCTGCTTGTCCCTCTGCCCCTCCCCACTCTCATTCTCTCTCTCTGTCTCAAATAAATAAAATCTTAAAAAAAAAAAAAACCACAAAGTTTAAAAAGATAAAATAAAAAGAGGACAATAATTTCAGATAACATGTATTTCTTATCAGCTACAATAGAGGTCAGAAGACAGCAGAATTAATTTTGACAGTGAAGCATTTTTCTTTTAAAGATTTACTTATTTATTTGAGAAAGAGAGCATAAGCAATAGAGGCAGAGGTAGAGGGAGAGAGAATCCCAAGCAGACTCCATGCTGAGTGTAGAGCCCAACTTGGGACTCCATCTCACAACTGTGAGATCACAATCAGAGCCAAAACCAAGAATTGGATACCTAACCAACTGCACTACCCAGGTGCCCCTTGACAGTGGAGCATCTTAAGTATTAAAAAACAAAAACAAAAACAAAAAACTGTTTATATTTGGAGATAATGTTCTTCAACTGTAAAAGTGTAGTAAGGCATATTTAAATAAATGAAACTTAATAAAATTAATTGCCAACAGACATGCATTAAAAGGGAGCTCTTCTACCTAAAAAGGATATGATTCCAGATAGATACACATGCCTTCAGAAAGGATTATAGCAAATTAGAAATTATAATTTTGTGAATAAATATAAAATAATTTTTCTTCTCACTTTTTTAAAAGTACATATAACTGTTTAAATAAAATATATTACCTGTACTATGTGGTTTAAATCATATATAGATGTGATATAAATAAAAACTATGGCATAAATGATGTAGGGGTGGTAAATGGACTTATTTATGAAATTCTTATAATTTACATAAAGCAGTACAATATCAACTCTAAGTAGACTGTGAAAGGTTGTATGTTAGAATCCTAGAACAACACTAAAGAAAAAATAATGCAAAATGTTGAGGCAAAAAAATTGGATAAATTTAATGGAATTCTAAAAAAATAGTCATTTAACTCAAAAGAAGATAGGAAAAGGGGAAAAAAGACAGAAGGAACAAACAGAAAAATAATAAACCTAAATCCAATGACATCACTAATTACATTAAATGTAAACAGAGTCAAGGACAGATATTGTCAGAATGAATAAAAATCTAATGGGAAGCTCACTTTATGTGGGTTGGACTTCTTTATTTGCAGGATTTACCACAGAAAAATGGCTATAGGCCTTTACTCTTGAATCTTCATGTTTTTGTTTCTTTTAAGATTTTATTTATTTATTTTAGAGAGAGAGAGAGAGCAAGAGAGTGAGTATGGGGAGAGGGAGTGGTAGGGGCAGAGGGAGAGAATCTTAAGCAGACTCCCTGCTGAGGATGCCAAGCCTGCTCGACTTCACAACTTCGAGATCATGAGATCATGACCTGAGTGGAAAACAAGAGTTAGAAGCTTAACCAAATGCACCATCCAGGTGCCCTTTCATGTTTTTGAGGTAGGCAACATCCTTCTCCTATGTTGGTTAGATGTAGAAGCCTAGCTTACATTGAATAAAATTAAAAATGCTAGAGGTCTCATCATTAAGTAGATAGTCTTTTACTTACTCCTACCTTTTTCAGTGTTTCATTTCCATGTCAGTAGGGTCTGGGGCCCTTAGTACCATATTCTCTCTGATTGAATCTCTTCAAATAGTAAAGCTCTGATCTTCTGCAAGAACAGGAGTGGGTATAATGTTCAGTCTGCCAATTTAAAAAAATGACACTTTATCTTGAAAAGGCTCATCTTATAAGAGGTGTTAACATAGGACATATTTGGGTAATACAAATAGTACTCCTAATAATTGTGCTATGAAACAAAGAAGCAGACCTTTTAGGAAACGTCCAGTGGGGGGGGAAATTTCTCTGGTTTTGTACAACCACATGGTAAGACTTCATTATACTAATACTCTTAGTACCCCTAGACACTTTCTGCCCATTCTCCCCTCCACTTCTCAGGAATGATATAATTTTGAGAAAAGGAAAGAACATGCTCACTTCATTCTTTGTTGGTTTTGTTTTTGTTTTTTGTTTTCCAAAGCCTACTGACTCTGCAGGGAGGGTGTATTCGTTCTTTCGTACAGGCAAAATAGGAGGGCAGCTTCTGTGTCATCAGGTGATCTGTGATTGTCTATGTCAGTGGCTGCATAGTGTCTGATTAAAGAGGGGCAGTGGTTACAGATCTAGAGCCATAGTCTCCAGACAGCTTTAGAAATATAAACAAGATGGTCATTTCTTCTCCATCTCTCTTTACATGGATCTTATTACTCAAGCCACTTTGATTAAGAAGGAAAAGGCAGTACTATGTATTGTCTTCTTAAAATCTCAATAGGGAAATACTTTGGTTTTGCATCTGAAATGTAAATTATATGTATAATTTATTAGTTTGTTTGTTCTCATTGGGCTATTTTTGAAATAGTCATGGCATTGTCAAAACGTAAGTTGTCATTTTTTTAAGGTTTATCTCTTTTGCTTACTTGGTATGAAAATACCTGTCAATGAGGTACTGCTGTATGCTTAGCAGAATGATGAAAATTAAAAAGGTTGAGGATATCAAGAAATGACAAGAGGATGGTGTAAATAGAACTTTTATATATTGGTGGTGGGAGTGCAAATTGGCAAAACTACTCTGGAAAATTGCTTTACAAAACCAGAAACAATTATATGTTTAGCCTATGACTCAAAAATTGTACTACCAGATGTATTTTTAAGATAAATAAGTGCATATTTCCACCAAAACATGTACAAGAATATTCATGACTACTTTTTCATAATAGCTAAAAACAAATTGCAAATAACAAATATCTAATGCCAGCAAAATTGACAAAATGCAGTATATTAATAAAAGGGAACAGTACAGAACAATGAAATAAATAAATCACCACAATGTGCAACAAGGTGAATCTCATAGACATTATATTGAACAAGAGAAGCCAGATATAAAAGAGTGCATACCATATAATTCCATCTGTAGGAGGTTCAAGAATAAGCAAAACTAATCAATTTGTTTTAAAAAACTCAATATAATTACTTCCTTTGCAGGCAAATAAGTCATGAATAGGATACCTACCAGGGGACACCAGGAAACATTTTAGAGGTATTAGAAATGTTCTGAGTCTTGATCTAGATAATGATTACTTGAATGTATGCTAAACCTCATAAAATGTTAACTTATACTCACCATTTTTGTAATTTAAAATTATCTTTAAAACCTTGATTTCTAGAATACAAGCAAATGTAGTGAACCTTATATCATATTTTCATGTATTGGCAGATAAAATTTCTTTTTCTCATATGATTTCATAAAGTATATAGTAGGTACTCAATAAATATTAATAAGAGCTATTGGATAAATTAATTATTAAAATTATTATTTATATTCTACCAATAATAATAATAATTTCTCAAATCTAAGATCTGATGAGTTAATATTTAATTAAGAAGTTAAATTGTAATTGCCCCCTTCTAAAGACAAGAAGCATTTTTCCTACATAATTGCTTAACTATAGAAGTTAGTATAAAAATAGTGGATTGATGAAGTAGTTTAGTCATTCCTATTTGAATTATTCTTAAGTCAGAACACATGTGTCCTTGGTGCTACATTATATGTATTAATATAATCCTTATACATGAAAGAGAAATTACTGGTTTAATAATTACATAATAATATCTATTGCAACATATGTAATCAGAATTATAATCCTGTGAATTGTCACATAATTGTTACATTGGCACATAATTGTGACAATTGGCACATAATAAGTGATCAGAACTTTTTTTATAAAACATATATATAAAACAAAATATATAAATTATACCTTAATTTAAAATGATCTCATTCTGTCCTTTAAAAGGGAAACAGAATATATGGTTGAGTGTTTCACTTGTAACAAAACAAGAACAGTTCCCTATATTGTCAGTTGCTATTGTACAAGTTTTGTAATCCTCCATCATAAGTTTTTTCTAATCTACTTAATCAGAGTTTTTGTCTCAAATTTTTATATAAAACTTTTAGCTCTGTCTTGTAAGTTCATACTATGGAAACTGGTTGCTGCCTTTTCACTTATCTTTTGTTTGTTTTTCTTTGATAGGTGGGACAGTAAAACCAAGGGAACTGTGACTGAATGAGCAAGGTTGTCAACTTTGAAAAGACATGGTAGATTAGTATTTAATTCTCTTATTAATCAATTATTAGGCTTTTGAATTTAAGGTCTTATACAATACAAGAAAATGTGGTCTCTATAATGTTAGTTGATGGTAAACATTCCAGGTCTTTTTTTTTTTTTAAGAAATATACTAAAATAAATTAAAGAAATATACTTCCTCAGCATTTTTCTAACATCTGGAAAAAATGAATTCATCATTTCTGGTGTTAAAAAATTGGTAAATTGAATTATCTGGTTAGCTTATCATACTCCTGTACTTCAGAAAGAATGCAGCAGGTGTTCTATTTCATGGCAATTATTTCATAAACATGGCTAAATTTTCATTCACTGTGAAGGAAATGACAACAATACACTTATAAATGGATGAACAAGATGTCTTTAAAAGAAACTATCGCAAATCTTTCTACATTTCAGTAGAATCTATCAAAATATTTCTATTTTTTCATCATATAGTAACAGGGTGGCTTGAAACAAATGTAAATGAGTTTCCTTTTTTTCCCTCATAACTTTTATTAAACCAGTAATTCTAAAGCAGCAACTTTCATAACTCATCAGACAGGTAGGCGACAGTGAGCAAGCACATTTACCGTCAAGGGGCTTCCAATCTAATATTAAAAGCAAAGTGGTTATAGTGCAGTCTAACAGTTTGTAAGCAAACCACAGGGCTAAAGTGAAATGTTTATCTTCCACAATCACAGAAAACAAAACCCATAATAGAGAATCATGGACCCAGTTAATCTTCAGTTAAATTCTCAAAGATCTTACATTGATTAATGGGGACATTTGACTTAATATGCTATGCTGTTGGTTTTAAAATGATTCTTTAAAAGAAATGTTGCTAGAATAGACTCATTGCCACTGATCAAACATTACCCTATATTTTCCTTTAGCTTCTAACATTTTCCACTCTATCTCCTGAAATTTCTATCTCAGCGTTTCTCTTCTATTTCATTCTTTTTCTAGAACATCTCATCTAATCTGTGACCTTAAACAAATTCATATGACCCCTCTTTACTTTTAACTGTCTCAGGTAGTTGACCATGCTCTACTTCCTTTCAGTCTGCACTCTTCCAAAAAATATTTCCTGGTCCAACCAACCAGTCAGTTGTTTCTTGGCATACCAACTGACACTTTGAGGTCAGTACTCATGTAAAAAAAATAAAAACAAAACAAAATAAAACTGTTCCACTGTAAATGTATTTCATAAGACTCCCCCCCCCACACACACCCACACTTTCCATCATTTTAGCTCATACACACAGTTGTCTAAGGTATTCATTTTCCTTTGATGAGGACATTGTACACATTTCAGAAGTTCTCTCTACCCCAATTCCAGTAATCATCTTGGACTATTTTTGAACAGTTATGTGACTCACCAAATCCATGTTTAAACCAATATGTAATATTTATTTACTGAGCATTGTGTATATTGTTAGGAACACAAAGTTGATTATTTTAGAGCCTCTAACATGAAGGAGCTCATATTGTGAGGCAAAGAAGTGAACCAAATAGTTACAGTACAATCTTTCGTGAAATATAAAAGGAACTTGTTTAAAGGCCTGTGGAAAGAAATTCTTTAGTAAGACATATGCCATTTCACAACCTTCACTCCAGTCTAGCCTGTTAATCTGATAGCTGTTCCTTTGCTCTCCATCTCTCAATTTCCCTCCGTGCCACCCACCAGAACTCAAGACTCTCCTTATTGAATTTCTCTCCATTCTCTAAATATGCCATGCCTTTTGTAATTCTGTGCCATTTTTCATATGGTTCCATCTGTCTGAAATATCTACCACCCTTCTTGGCCATCTGTCAAACTCCTGTTCCTACTTTTTAGCTTAGAAATTAACTACCAGATGAAAACTTCCCTGATACTATGAAGAAGATTGAAATACCAACTCTTTTGTTTTTCCATGCCCTGTGGGTGTACTTCTAGTAGCTGTTGTCATCACATTTTATAATAATTATAGGTACCATCTCTTTAGCATGTCTCTGAGCTCCTAGAAGGTAGAAACTGAATATATAGTTTCTTAGTACCTGGCACATAATAAGTGATCAGAACTTTTTTTATAAAACAAAGATTGACATACAAAAGAAGGAAGATACGAGAGAAATTCACATCAAAAGAAAGACCTTTTATTCTTAGGATATTCCCTAGGTGTAACTTTCCTGTTAATAATTGATTAATTGTTAAGTGTAATTTACCTCTAAGGTCTTGGAATATTCTAGAAATCATTTTTAGTCTGATAGACTAACTTGATCTTTCAGAAACAAACCTTAAATTCGAATGGCTTAACACAATAAGTTTTTTTTTTTCATATAAATTCCAATGCCGATGTTCCTATTAACTAGTTCTGCAGGGTGGCCCTATGCCATGTGGTGTCTCTCACAAATTCAAGCTACATCCAGCTTATGAATTTGCCATCTGTAAAACAAGGTTTCTAAATTTGTCAAAAACGGAAGAAGAGTTCGTATATTTAATCTCTCAGCCAGGAATTGACACATATCATTTCTGTTCATATTTCATTGGCTAGAATTAGTCACTTGGCACCATCTAAATACAAGAGGGTTAGAAGATATTCCCAGGTACAACTTATACTATAGAGACTCTGAATATTGCTGGTCCATTAGCCCTCTGTGTTGTACAAGTGAACCGGCTTAGATGATTGTAAATAGTAGTTAATATCCAGAAACTAGGATCTGACAAGTAAAGAGAATTTGAACCCACCAAAATAGGCATCTGTAGATGGCTAGTGAAGAGGCTTAATTAACCATGGATTGAATAAAATACTCCTTCTGAAAGTGTCCTCTTTAAATTTGGATAGGTCTTTAAAGTTGCAATGTGATAGATCTAGAAAATGCAAATATGGTTTCCTGCATTTTATTGTTGCTTTAGAGGAAATGTGTTTTAATTCATGATCCAGTAAAAACAATATAAGTTTTATTTAAAGTTTAGAAAACTGGTGCAAGGTATTGGAATTTTGTTTTGACCTTGACCTGACTGATCTAAGCCTCTGTTAAAAAAAAAAAAAATTTCATGTGCAATGTTCACACCTGATTTCTCTTCTTCTATGACAAATTCACAATTCCGGCTGTTATAATCACATATGAGTTTGAGTGTTTTGTTATTGAACCCAAACATGAACTTACACTATGGCTAGAGTCTAAGAGAACTAGCTCATGTTATTTTCTTGGTTAATTGTTAATTGATGTGTATATGCCAAGAAATTACAAGGTCCTAGACCTTGGTAAAATCTTGGTTAGATGAAATTATATACGGTTAATTCCTGTAGGAATACCAAAATCATATTTATATGCTAATATTAATCTTCCCTACTACCACTCCCCCTGCCTACCATTAAGTTGAATATAGAAAAATCATTTTATTTCTTTACTTGACAAATATTTATTGCCTATTTTTTTCACATGCTGATCTTAGTACTGGGTATGAACAATACATAGCTTAATACAACTTCTATAAAACTCCAAGGTGTAGTGTTTCCTAAAATTAATTGATACAGATTCCTTTTTTTAGAAAATATATGTTTTACCTTACCAGCACTCCAAGGACCATTGCTATCACTTGGGAACACACTTTAGGAAATATTGTCTTTATATGTAATCAAACATACAGAGTAGAAGGCAGAGTGATATTGTGCTGAGAATGGATTTTAGAACGTGACACAACTGAATCTGGCTTCTTCCTTTGCCATGCTATATCTGTCTAATTTAAAGTGAATTTCCTAATCTCCCTGAAACTTCACATTCCTCAACCATAAAATAAAAACGTTTTTATGACTAAATTAGAGAACATATGGGAGGGAAATAATTGTGCAAGACCCAAAGTATAGTAGTGCCTCAGTAAATGTTAGTTCAATTATTTTCATTTCAACTTTCCTCCTTTCAAATGAAAATAAGAAAGCTTTCTTTAGGTTTTGGTGTCAGTCATGACAGAACCTCACCTCACAAGAAAAATGTAACCGTGTCAATCCAATAAGAACAGGTCACCTGGAAGATATGAATGGGTGCATTTGAAGCCTCACAAGATGAGCTAAGGAAGGGCCTTTCTTAAATTGTTTTGTTATTGAACCCAAAACCATTTCTATGACTTTCACATATTATTCTAAATGTTTAATAATGTAAGGGGACACTGAAAATTGCTTTTGGAGAAAATCTCCTCTACCTTGCAGCAGTGAAACAATCATGCTCAGGGACCATATAGAATAGTTAGTCTACTTAGCTCCACAACAGAACAATTTATTGGGAAGAAAAATATTGGGCGAGCATTCAGTTTTGGATTTTCAAAATGTAATCACTGGTGAAGTGATTATCACATTTTGTCTTTTCTCCATCTATCCAATCTTTTGTCATTTTATTCATACAGTCGTCCACTTAATCAACAAACATTCGTTAAATATTTAATGCTTTCTGGAAATTTTAGCATGTATTAGGAGTCAGTAGTAAGCAAAAATATGTATGGTTCTTACCCCTGTGGAACTTAAATGAACTCTACCAGAAATCACTAGTAGTGATATCCAGCATCATTGATCTTACTTAATTCTTATAGTAATTCCATAAGATAGGCACTATTATCTCAATTTTATGAGTCTGCTGAAGCAGAGAGATATACCACGGTCACAACGTTACCAAGTGCCAGAACCCAGACGGTCTGATTCTAGAGTCTGCATGCTGTTAAACCACTATGACACATTGCTACCACTGTAGTAAGTTTTATCTGTACAAATATGTGTCACTGAAGGCTTTTAGTCTTCTCTGGTAGATGCATATTAATTCCTTATTGATGGTGACATATCTTTGAGTGGCAGATATTTAAATTCAAGTAATAAGAAAGATTCCTATTTCCAAAAGAGCTATTCAATAGAAATGAGAAAGTGAATCTTTAGCGGGTACTGAGTTTAGGCTTTATGGGCTTGGCTTCAAAGTTAATAGTATGAATTTCAAGAAGTAAACTCAAATAAAATAGTCTTAGTTATGCCACATTAGATGTGTTGGGTTGCTCTGCTCCACTTGGCTCGAACTGTGACATTACATTTTCAAAACCATTGCTTTGCCATCATTTTTTAACTATCCTCTCCAAAGTTCTTAGTAAGTTGATATGTTTCCAATATGACAGATGCATCAAAATGGCTATTTTAGGAGAGAACTACTATAAATATATAGAAAAATGAGCAATTCATTCTGTATTTTATTTGCTAGTTCATACAGGTTACAACACTAGTGTATAGAATGCAATTGGTTATTTTCAAGGACAGAGAAAATATTCTCTATTTAATGGGTTTCATTTTTTATTTCTTTCAATTCCACTGTTTTAGCAAAGAACCATTGTATATCTTAGAAAACAAATACACTTCAAGAAATAATTCTTGTTTTAAGAAAAGCAATCTATTACTTACTTTGAAGCCCAAATAATAATAATAATAATATAAATCATTATTGCCAGCATGGAAAACATGAAACTCCAATTTACATTTATTTTCATAAAACTTCTTCCCCTGCCTTTTTTTGCTTCTGATAACTACTTGTGGAACTCTAGGCTGTAATTAAAAAAAAAAAATTCAGAAACAGCATTGAAATAGTGCAAGGCATACAAAAAAGTCACTACTCTGAAATTGGTATCTTAATAAACACTTTATCTTTGCCATAGATTTTACCAAACATTTTTGTTTGTTTGTTTGCTTCTATCAAGTTGAACATCGATGTAACAAATTTTCTGGAATCTTTACTAATTATAGTAAAAATTAAGAATACAAAAACAAACATGCTCACCTAGTATGTAAATCTTAGAGGATTCTTTTCTCCCTTCTTGACTAAATATTCCAGGGTCTTATATAAGGAAAGATCCAACATTTCAGTCAATATTTTATTTACCATGTAGATAAGCTCTAAATATTAACTTGACTCTAGGCCTTAAATATTGATTTGGACTTTTGGTATAATTTTAATAAATATAGAATATTTTTCAATTTACTTGTACAGCATAAGTGTATTTCATTTAATTTTAGTGGAAACTTTATAAATCTCAGCTTCTTTCTGTTTTAGTTTTCTCAGCTTGAGAGTGTAAACCTAATGCCTAATGTTAATGATTAGAAATAGTTTGAGGACAGTGCCTAGAATATAGTAGACAATAAATTGTGACTAAATTTAAGATGCTAAATAATTCTTTGAGATGGATTTTAGTGAACGATTATATGTATCACAGTTGATTCTTGGAATGTATATGACACTTTTTATCCTACTATATATCCTTGGTCATTTAATTATTGTGTCAAATAGCTTTCCCTTCAGTACCATTTGAGCTGTTCTATCTATGAATATTCAGTTACCAGTAGATAGTTTTTTTTTTCAGTTTTATTGAGAAATAATTGATATGCATCCCTGTAGAAGTTTAAAGTATACAGCAAGATTGTTTGATTTACATATATTAGAAAATTATCACCACAATAGTTTCAGCTAACATCCATTTTCTCATATAGATACAATAAAAAAAGAAAAAAATTTCTCCTTGTGATAAGAACCATTAGGATTTATTTAATTAATGATTTTTCTTATATATCACACAGCAGTATTAGCTATAGTCATCATGTTGTATGTTTTAACCCTAGTACTTATTTATCATATAATTGGAAGTTTGTAACTTTTGACCACCTTCCTCCAATTCCCCTTCCTCCCACTCTCCACCTCTGGTAACCACAGGTCTGATCTTTTTCTGGGAGGTCTCTTGCTTTTTGTTTTAGATTTTAATATAAGTGAGGTCATACAGTATTTGTCTTTCTCTGTCTGACTTATTTCATTTAGCATAATGCCTTCAATCCATGTTGTCACAAATGGTACAATTTCCTCATTTTTAATGGCTAATTAATATTCCATTGTAGATATATATCACAACTTATGTATCCACTCATCTGTTGATGGAGACTTAGACTGTTGCCAGGTCTTAACTATTGTAAATAATGCTACTATGAACATGAGGGTGCAGATATATTTTTTTGAGTTAGTATTTTTGTTTCCTTTGGACGTATGCCGAGAAGTGGAATTGCTGGATCAAATGGTAGTTTTTATTTTTAATTTTTTGAGGATGCTTCATACTGTTTTTCATAGTTACTGTACCAATTAGCAATCCCACCAACAGAACATAGGATTTCCCTTTTCTCTACATCTAAGCCAGTATTTGTTATTTCTTATCCTTCTGATGACGGTCATTCTGATAGCATGAGTTAATGTCTCATTGTGGTTTTAATTTGCATTTCCCTAATGACTACATATCTTCCTCCACTTACAATAGGTCTATCACCTGATAAATGCATTGTAAGTTGAAAATATCATAAGTTGAAAATATATTTAGTATACCTTGCCTACTGAAAATCAAAGCTTAGCCTAGCCTATCTTAAATGTGCTCAGAATACTTACATTAGCCTACAGTTGGACAAACAAACACAAAGCCTATTTATTGAATACTGTACTGAAATCGAAAGACAGAATGGCTATATAGGTGCAGATGGTTGTAACTGTATTGATTATTAACCCTCGTGATCACATGGCTCACTCGGAGCTGTAGCTTACTGCCACTGCCTAGCGTCAGAAGAGAGCATTGTACAGCATTATTGCTAGTCTGGGAAAAGATCAAACCTGAAAATTAGAAGTATGGTTTCTACTGAATGAGTATTACATTTGCACCATTGTAAAGTTGAAAAATCATAAAGTCAGATCATCTTTTTTGGGGGGGTTCCCTTTTTTTTAAATTTTAAGTTCAATTAATTAACAATATAGTGTATTATTACTTTCAGAGCTAGAGTTCAGTGATTCATCAGTTGCATACAACACCCAGTGCTCATTCTATCACGTGCCCTCTTTCATGCCCACCACCCAGTTACCCCACCCACCCCCCACCTCCCCTCCAGCAAGCCTCAGTTTCTTTCCTATGCTTAAGAAGTTTGTCTACTCTCTGGTTTCATCTTGTTTTATTCTTCCCAGGTTTTGTTTTTTTTTTTTACTAACCAGAATCATGCTATATGTATGTATTGTTCTTTGATGTGCTTTTTGGAGATGGGCTTAGCCTAGCACACACCTTTTATCCATTCTATATTCCATAGAAATAGTTAGATGTTTGGGTTGCTTCATTCTGCTATTATAATTTTCCCTGCTTTTGTGGACAAACTTGAGCAGAGAGGCTGAAATTTGAGGGGAAGAGTGTCAATTTGAGCCCTTGGCAATCTGAGGTGAAGGCATGTTGACTTGGCATTTAGCAGGTGGCAGGCCGTGCATGCTGACTTGGGCAGGAGGGTGGCTGGACTCTGAATTTGGGACCCACAGGCCAATGGCATTTTGTGTGACAGGGACATGGCTGGTTATGCTTTTAATTTTTGTTTTTCTGGGAAACTTGATCTCTCTATTCTAAATGAAAGCCTTGGTGGATAGAGTATTCTTGGCTGTAGATTTTTTTCCTTTTAGCAGTTGGAATTTATCATGCCACTTTCTTCTGGCCTGCATAGTTTCTGCTGAAAAACCCACTGATAGCCGTATGGGGTTTCCCTTGTATGTACCTGCTTTCCTTTTTCGTGCTGCTTTTAAAATTCTCTCTTTATCACTACTTTTGGCCATCTTATTTACTTTGTGTCTTGGTGCAGACCTTTTTGGGTTGGTTGTGTTCGGGACTCTCTGTGCCTCCTGGATCTGGATTTCTCTTTCCTTCCCCAGATTCAGGAAGTTTTCAGCTATTACTTCTTTAGACAAATCTTCTGCCCCCTTTTCTCGCTCTTCTTCTTCTGGGATCCCTATCATGCAACTGTTATGCCTGACAGTGTTTTTGAGTTCCCTGGGTCTATTTTCATTTTGCATATTTTTTCCCTTACCTGTTGGCATTTCAAGTATCTTCTTTAGAGAAATGTTTATTCAGATCATTTGCCCATTTTTTAAAATTGGGTTTTTTTTTGCTCCTGAGTTGTCTGAGTTCTTTATATATTTTGGATATTAACTCCTCTTCAGATGTATCGTTTGCAAATACTTCAAACCTTTGTATAGGTTGTCTTTTCACTTTGTTGATTTTTTTTTTTTTTGCTGTTTAGAATCTTTTTTATTTTGTTGTATAGTTAAGAGGATTTGTTCTTTTTTTATTCACTCATTCATGTATTCTTTCAGTCATTCACCTCATCCATCCATTTATTTACCTATTATGCTACCTTCCCTTAATAAAACTACATTGAAAAACAACTATGTGCAATAACAACAGGAAAAAAAAACAACAAGAATGTTAATATTGTCTCTGTCCTTGAAGAACTCATGGACCACTTAAAGTACTTTTGACTTTTATTCAGCAAACCTTTATTGGGTACAAAATCTTGAGTCAGGCTCTTTTCTAGGTGTTGTCAACATAGATGAGGAAGAAAAAAGTACCTTGCCCTCTCAGAGCTTGTATTGTCATAGGAAAAAAAGCAAACTGTTTTATCGAATGAATAGAAGATAATTTTTTAATTTATTTTATTTTTTTTAAATTATCATGTTATGTTAATCACCATACATCATTAGTTTTTGATGATTCATTGTTTGCGTATGACACCCTTATTTTAAAGAGAGAGAGAATGCACAAGAGAAGGGGAAAGTATCTTAAGCAGACTCTGCGTGGAGCCTGAACCCAGAGGCAGGCTCAATCTCACGACCCTGAGATCATAACCTGAACTGAAACAAAGAGTTCATCGCTTAACTGATGGAGCCATCCAGGCACCCCAGTAGAAGATAATTCTATACAAGTAATAGTAGGGTGTATAAAAGGTAGCATGGGCAACATAGTTACCCTGACTAAATAAGACCTTTCCTCACAATCAGAAATACATAACTTATAGAATCCATTTTTGTAAGTTGGATTTTCTTCAGTATCTCTGTTTTGGTGTCACTGTTTGGCATCGTTCTGCTGTGCTTTAGCTTGTCCTGAAGCTAAATTGTCCAGGAACCATAATTGATTTTTATTTGAAGCTAATTAATATTCCTCTGCTGTATTTATTTTCCCAGTTGGGAAAATGAGAGCAAATATCTCTCTGGTCTCTTGTATCATTAAGCTAAAATGGAAACTCAGGCCTTTCTTCCTCCTCCTCTTTGTCCACTTGAGTGTGTCCCTGGCAAAGAGAACTTCCCTGTCAGAATCAGATACTTATACAGTAAAAGAGCTGCTGAATGCCTAAGGCATGTCTGAGCAAGCTTTACTGCCCTGTTTAGAAGACAACAGGGTGCTTTGCTTAGAAAGCCCAGCTTCTTCTGAGAGCCCACAGGCAAATCGGTTACCAGGCAACAACTGATTTCTTATGAAAGCCAAATATAAAAGCCTACATCATTAATTAAACAGATAAGGATACGGTCTTCCCATAGTTACTAGCATGCAAGCAATGAGGTTCTGCCTCTAAAATGTATAAATCACCATTTTGGTTTTATAAAAATGCTCTTGTTTTAGTCAAATATAGTGGGTAACTATTTGACTGTATTAAAAGTTCACTTACTGGTTAGGGCAAGTGAATAATTTTTATCAATCAAAAATGAGATTAAGTTCTATGTAAGCTTCAGAAAAGGTGCACAGATCAATGTTATCCATTTTGCATAAGCAGTACCATTTCAGTCTTAAGGTAATAGGAAGAGGTCAGAGAACAAATATGTTATAATTAGGCCCTAGGGAAAGTAAAGCAGAAGAAAAAAATATGTATTGTAGAACCCAAAGTTCTTTTAAGCAGACCATTAGAAGTATTAAACCCCCAAAATTAAGTAATAAGGATCTGTCATACAATTGAGCAGTTTTTTGTTTTTATTGCTTACTTGTTTTTTACCAGAACCATACATAGTGATTCCTACAAATGGTAGTCTGAAGCTAGCTGCATTCTGTTCTACTCTTTGGCTCAATGAGGCCATGATAAATCAGTGGGGCAGGTACAGAAAGGAACAAAGACCAGGAACATAACATTGTTTCTACTAAGAGATGAGTGATGGATAGGTACAGGCAGGTAGGGAGACTCAGGGGAACATTGTTCTTACTGGGAGATAAGAAAAAGCTGTTTGTAGACAGATGTTATTTCAGCAATTTCAGAAAGTTTAAGCTGGCTTGACTATTATCTCAGAGCATATTGGTAGGAAGTGACTCTCCACTCTCATCAATAATTCCTATAATTAAATATTGTTGTCAGTGCAGTTTAGAGTCCTCTGAAAGGTAAATAAGTATCCAATAAATACCTAAGAATCTTGATCTGGAAAGAGCTAGTTATATTTTTGAGATAATTTTAGTGATATTCTCCTTTCAGTGGGTAAATCTATGACACACCTGAAGAAGGTGTAGTTGACCACTCCTTATATTTTGTTTGTTGTTTGTTTTAATTCCCATGATGGAATGTTGTTTTACTAATGGATTTGGCAGGTAGATTGAATCATGTACATTCTCCATATATCCAATTTGTCATTCAAACAAAAAACAACTGAAATTTTTGTCTCTGAAGCAATTACTATGAGAAAATGGTTAACAATATGCCTATGTTTTATAGACAACTATGTTTCTGTTTCCTAGTTTGGGTTTTCCAAGTTGGGCAAATGGTCTATAATAAGTCTTGAGTATTACACCCTGCATCCCTAATTCTTCCAGAACCCAGTCATAATCTGCATCCAGTATGATGCTAAATGCTTGCCTGTCAGGAACAAGACAAAAACTAGATTCTCTTCTGAGAAGTGTCTCTTTTGATAAGATTGGAAAATAGGGTGATAAGAGTTGAACTGCCATTGCTACAAATTTCTTTAAAAAGATGAGTAGTCTAATGTCTTTTCATTTTTAGTTTCAAGTTATGCTTCTCCAGAAGAAATGCTACCAAAACTTTATTGTGTCCTTTTTAAAGTATCACATTTGGATGAAATGTGGCAAGGTAAAAATTGGTGAAACTGAGTATACGGTTACACGGACTTTCTCTTTACCATTTTTACAACTTTTCAGTAAGTTCAATATTATTTCAAAATAAAAAGTTAAAGTATAATTATGATTAACACTTTTGGGCATATTACATAACAAATTCTCAGTGATATCTGTGGTTTTATTAGAGAATCTTGAAAACTGTTTTTGAGGCTATTGAATCACTGAGGTGGTTTTTGTGTTGTTGCTGTTATTCTATTTTTCTTTGTGTCTATGTTTGTCTTAAACATAAGCATGACGATGATTTATTATGATTATGTTAACCATAAATATTCAGTATTAATGGCTACATTACTGACAGTTCTGTTCCATGTTTTTATGATGTTTTGTTCTAATTTAAAGGATAAAGGAAGTAGATATTTAATGAATGCTTATTAGTCCAGATTTTTGCTAGGTGTTTTTACTCATGTTATCTAATTTAATTCTTATAATAACCCAATGAGTTTATGTGATGTTATCTCAATATTTTAAATGAAGAAAATGATTTTCAGTACACATTTTTTTAAGGTCATAATTTTAGTAAATGAGTGAACACTGGAATCCAAAGCTATCTCACTATTAGCTAATGGTCTTTTAAGGCATTAGTTTCTGCTCACAATTGAAATTCTTATTTTCAAATGTTAATATGTATTTTCTATGTCCAAAATTAATATAAAGGTGATAAGGGAAAATTTCAGAAAAAAACAAAATTAAACATTTCTCAGGGCACCTGGGTGGCTTACTCAGTTAAGCATCTGCCTTCAGCTCTGGTCATGATCCTGGAGTCCTGGGATCAAACCCCGCATTGGGCTCCCTGTTCAGCAAGGAGTCTCCTTCTCCCTATGCCCCTCCCCCTGCTTGTGCTCTCTCTCTCTCTCTCTTGCTCACTCTCTCTATATCAAATAAATAAATAAAATCTTTAAAAATAAAATAAAATAAACATTTCTGAAGTACCTGAGATGTATAGAACAATACAGTCATGGTACCAATTATTCTGTAAATTCATAGATCTTTTTTATCTTTATTATATGTTTTTAACTTAAAAGTTCACTAGGTCATTAAAATACACATTCAAACCTGTAGTTGGCATGATTAATACACATCTTTTATATTTCATTAACTATGGTTCTAGCACAGTGATTTCCAGCCAGAATGAGGAGCTATCTCAACTGACTGCCTACCACCACTCCACCTCAACCCCTTAGGCAATAACAGAATCTGGGCATGATTTAAAAATTGAGTGTGTAATCTTAAAAAAGCTTTACATGCAATTCTTGACAAATCCCTGTCAAAAATTTTCCATAATCTCATTTTGTAAATTAGGAACAAAGTTATATTGTGAGATTGTATCACAATTCAAGAAAGCAAATCAGAGAAGCATTTATCCTCCTATGACACTGCTAGTTACTGTTGGCTTTGATCTGATCTACATAAAAACCTAATATTTGAGAAATTTAAAGTTTCTCAAAAGAAATTGCATGTTGTATCATTAATATACTTGGCCTTAATAATTTTTTTATTAACAACAAATACCAGTCAGGCAAATAAAATCTCCAAAGTCATCCTTTAATCCCCGCTAACATCCATATACCTTCTATCACCAAATAATTTCACTTCCACTTTGAAATAAATAAATATATATATATATATCTTCTTTGAATTGTCACAGCTATGCTTATATTACTATATTACCATATAGTATGGTTTCTATGGCTTATATTACTATACACTTGGATTGTTGCAGTAGAATGAATTGTCATCTCCAAATACAAATTTGTCTGTATGCCCATATGTGTCTCCACCAAAACTTATATTAACTTGTAAAGAACTTGCATTTTCAGATGCCAAACATGCAGCAGTTAACTTTGCTCACTCTTTTTTTCCTTTTTTTAAATCTCTTTCTTACAATGGTCAAGTCACTAAATAAAATAACACAGTGTAAACAATCCATCACTTAAAATCATCAAAGGTATGAATTACTATTCATAAGAAGAATAGTAAAGATAAAGGAAAGGGTACCAAAGCCATTGTTTTATGAATACACTTCTTATTAAATCATAAATCCAAACAGGGTGGTAGAGAAGCCCACAAAAAGACATAGAAACACAACTCTTTCAAAAAACACTTTTTTTCAATATAGATGATAGTTTCAGAGTTAAATTCTCCAGAGCAGCATAGCCTATTTTAAAATGTTGCTAAACCCCATTATATACATTTTACTTTCTTCAGAAACTAAATGTTCAAAATGACAGTAGAAGCAGAAAGCCACCACTCTGTTTTAATGTGCCAGTTTTGCCACTTCTCATATACTTGGTAGAGTTTGAGACATTTAAGAATAGGGTTTATTACTGATTAAGAAGCTACATTATCTTATCAGATAATAGAAGATTCAAGAATACTACTAAGACTCAAATAAAAACTACTACTTGTATACCTTCTTTATACCCAAGTGATGTAACTTCACATGCAGTATCTATTTCAATACTAGGAGGAAAAAAATGGCTTTTTTTTTTTATGAAAGAAAGCATTGTTCCAGATCATGAGAATATGGAGAGAATCTTTGCTTTTGGGTGAGCTGAGTGAATAGGTAAATGTCTGAGATCAAATAGCCGCTTACACAGGGAATGACAGGGCTGACCTAGGTCTTCTAAATGGAAGTGTAGGACTCTCTTTATTCCAGTTTATATACCAAAGGTATCCTCAAGCAAAGAGAAAGTGTAAGTGCAATCACCTCTATTAGCAAAGAAGTCTATTAAATAGACTCTCTCCGCCTGGCCCAGCCAACCACCTCAAAAATAAGGCATATGACTATTAACTAAGAAAAGAAGGACACCTGCTTTACTGTTATTGACAAAGTGGTCACAAAATTTTCATTCCCATACTCTATTGTTTATGAGTCTAGAGTATTGACTTTTTTTGAAGGAAAGCCCATCGGTATTGCAAAGACTATCTAGAATGGGTGACCTAAGAACCAGCAAATGCTTTATTCCACTTAAACAAAATGTAACAAACTCCTTTTACATGGAGAGGCAAAAGATCCAGGATAGCCAACACAATACTGAAGGGGAAAGACAAAGAGATTATGCAACTTCAAGACTTACTATAAAACTATCGTAATCCCCCCCACAAAAAAGGTGTGGTGCTGGTGAAAGAATGAATAAATCAGTGAAACAGCATGGAAAGTCCAGAAGTTGAGCCATATAAATATAGTTAACTGGTTTTTGACAATGGTGCAAAGACAATAAAATAATGAAAAGATAGTCTTTTCAACAAATGGTGCTGAGAACACCAGGCATCCATATGTAAAAAAAAGGAATCTAAACATGACTATATATCTTTCACAAAAATTATCTCAAACTTGATGATAGACTTAAATGTAAACTGCAAAAGTATAAAACTCTTAGAAGATCACATGGGTGAAAATCCAGATGACCTTGGATATCACAAGACTTTTAGATATAACACCAAAGACATGATCCATGAAAGAAATAATTGATAAGCTGGACTTCATTAAAATTAAATCTCGTGTTTTGTGAAAAATGCTGTCAGAGAATGAGAAGAGAAGCCATAGACTGGAAGGGAAGCTTTGCAAAAGAGAAATCTGATAAAATGAAGAACTCAATACTCAACAATAAGAAAACAATCTGCTTTAAAAATGGGCCAAAGACTCTAACAGACACCTCACCAAACAAGACATACAGACGACAAGTAAACTTATGAAAAATCCTCCACATCATATGTCATCAGGGAAATGCTAATTAAAGCACAGATACGGCACTATATACCTATTAGAGTGGTCAAATTCCAAAACACTGACAATATCAAGTGCTGGCCATGGTGTAGAGCAACAGAAACTTTTATTTATTCCAAAGCAGCACAGACTCTTTGGAAGACAGTTTGGCCATTTCTTACAAAATGAAACATGCTCTTGCCATATGATCTAGCAATTATGCTTCTTAGTATTTACCCAAATTAGTTGAAAATTTATGTCCACACAATAACCTGTACATAGTTTATAGTAACTTTATTCATAATTATCAAAACTTGAAAGCAACCAAGATGTTATTCAGTAGGTGAATGGATAAATAAAACATGATACATCTAAACAATGGAATATTATTCTACACTACAAAGAAATGAACTAACAAGTCATTAAAAGCCATGGAGGAAACTTAAATATATATAATAAGTGAAATAAGCCTATCTGAAGTGGCTATTTACCATTTTATTACAAATATATGACATTTTGGAAAAGGCAAAACTATGAAGACAGTAAAAAGATTAGTGTTTGCCATGGCTTTGAGGAAAGGATGAATAGACAACATGGAAGGTTTTTAGGGTAAACTATTCTGTTGGATACTGTAATGGTTTATCTATGCCATCATACATTTGTCAAAACTCATAGAATGTACAACATAAGAATGAACTCTAATGTAAACTGTAGTCTTTAGATGATAATAATGCATAAATGTAGATTCAGTGATTGTAATAAATGCCCCACTGTGGTTCAGAAAGGTGATAGTGGAGGAAGCTGTGTGAGTGTGAGAGCATGGGTTATATAGGAATTCTTTGTACTTTCTGCTTAATTTTGCTGTGAACCTAAAACTGCTCTGAAAAATAAAATCTATTTAATAAAAAATATATTGAACTCCTGCTATGGGCCAGGTATTGTTATTGACTTTGGGAGTATAAAGGTGTATTAAATATGTTGTAATAATGGAGATAGATAGTTAAAGAGCTAATTTCAATATAATTGAGTGATAAGATAGTGGTATACATAGGGGAGAGAAAAGAGAAGATAATGAAGCAAAAGTAAAAGGCAAAGAAAACTTCTTGGAGGAGCTATTGCTTTCTGTTTGAGCAAAGTCTTAGAAGAATTGCGTGATATGGCACAAGAACATAGAATTGCCATTAGTATGAGAGGGAAATGAAAGATTGTTTCAATTTAGCACATTGGCAAAAATACCATTTCAATATTTCAACTTGATATAATGTATGCTAGAAATGTTATTGCTGGAAATATTTTTTATAATCTATGAAAAAGTTCCAAAATACTGCATATTTGGAATAAGTGCTCAGAGGGTAAAAAATTATTATTAGTCAATTATATTTTACAGTTATCATCTATGAAACACTACCAACAATTGAATACTTTTCTCTCTTACGTACTTCCTTGTATTGCTTTCCATCAGTTAAGTCACAAAGGGGATGTATTGCTTTACATAGCTGAAAAAGTTTAGAGATAAGTATAAATTTAAACAAGGCTGGACACAGGACTCCTGGAGGGTAATTAAGATCGTGTCTATCTCCATTCTTTGACTTGGCTTTACTTGATATTGGCTTCATTTTCAGCCTCCACATGGTACTTAAATGGCGGCCAATAGCTCCAAGAGAATTGGGCCTTGTGATTGCCTCAAATGGAAAAGAGAATGCAATTCCTCTTCAGGACAAAGGATTATTTATTTGTGCCTAGATAAATTTAACATGGGTCCCAGAACCAGTCACCAGGCCAGCAAAAGAAAGTTATTCTAATAATGTGACCTGGGTAAAAGGCTCCACTCCTGGAGTCAAAGGATAGAAACCAAATTAAATTTTAAAGAAATAACTTAAAAAAGGCATGATTCCCCAACAGCCATTCATGATACTGAAGAAAGGAGGATAGGTGCCTGGCAGCCAAAAATCTTCAAATGTCTGTGAGGTATAAACTATGAACTGTGCCTCAGTATCCAATATCCCTTCTTTTCTCTGGTAATTGGACATTTGAACATCAGCCTTACACATAATCCCCTTGGTATAGACTGTATCTCCTAGTCTCTCTTGAAACTGTAAGAAGTTATTTATCTGAGGGTGAGCAGAGGTATGTGTGAAACTTCCAGGTAATCTCCTTAAAAATTGTTGCCCTGAACTCTGCCTCTATCCCAGTCTGTATGCAGTGAAATGGCAGGAGTTTTTGGTCACATTGGAAGACAAATCTAGAACCGGTCACTCCTTCAGTACCAAAAGGAAGATTCCTATTATTTTAAGGGAAGAATGTGTATGTGTATGTTTTCAATTAATTTATTTATACTTACCATGCTCATTTTCATACAGTAACTATTATAATTGCTAAGAATGATGCCAGGATCAGGAATGAGGTTTGCCTAGGGAAAGAGAGACATTTTCAATTCATATGCATAATATAAAACTATTCATACTATTTCTAAACACAACTTCTTTCAAAATGTAAGCTTTATTCTTAATAGGGAAGAAAATGGTTCCAAATTGGACACTTGCCCAAAGCAAACAATGAATTTGGATTCAACATTGTTTAGATTTACGCTTATTTTACTGATGAGATAAATGACATAGATCAATCCTTCTTTGGCCAAATAGAATGGTTTTTAGACCTGTTTCTGAAAAGAAAGTTACTAATATTTGTCAAGTGTACCATCAAAATTATCAGAAAATAAGCAGATATAATCTTCTACTTCAGGAGGGTTTGTTTTAAACACAAAATGTGATTAATTTTGACATAAACCATGTTATGGTTCTAATTAAGTGTCCTGGTGGGTTAGTCTGTGTTGAGAAGATTCCCTGAACCTTAATGACAAGTATAAATGAGAAGTGCGGTTCATTCAGACAAGAGATGTGAAGGCTTCCATGACAGCCCTTTTTCTTGTAGAAAAGCATAACATTCAGAGCTGCAAAAATTAAACGGGATTGAAAAGCATCATTTTCTTAATGAAGTGCAGATTGTCAATGTACTCATATTACCATCATTTCATAGGTTGGTGGGTCAGATGGTTTGAGTTCTTAAATAATACTTCTTTAAATACTTGACCTTTCACATACCTCTCTTTATGCTATGGGATTTCGAGCAATACAAGTAATATGTACTTTCAAGGGTTGCGAAATTCCATAAGATCCAAGACTGCAGAATTTTTATCAAAGTCTCCTCCTTTAGGAAAGAAAAAGAGATTCTAATTATCATTATTTAACAGGTAAAAACCATTATGCATTTTTATGGCAATTTTACCTTGTTTCTCAACTTCTGAGGTAAAAAATAAAGCTGTACATTTGTTTGTTTTTTAACTGTTTTTGCTGTGTCCCAAAGATTTTTGAATTGTGTTCCCATTTTTATTTATCTCCAGGTATTTGTTTTTTATTCCCTCTTTGATTTCTTCTTTGACCCACTGTTTGTTTATATTTAGTAGCATGTTGTTTAGCCTTCATGTGTTTGTGTTTTCTCCAGTTTTTTCTTGTAATTGATTTCTAGTTTCATACTTTGTGGTCACAAAGAATGCTTGGTATGATTTCAGTCTTTTAAAACTTACTGAGACTTGTTTTGTGCCAACATATTGTCTATCCTGGACATGTTCCATGTACACTTGAAAGAAATATGTATTCTGCTGTTTTGGATGGAATGTTCTTTATATATCTATTAAGTCCATCTAGTCTAATGTGTCATTCAAAGCCACTGTTTCCTTATTGATTTCCTGTCTAGATAATCTATCTGTTAATGTAAGTGGGCTGTTAAAATCCCCTACTATTATTGTATTACTGTCAATTTCTCCCTTCATGTCTGTTAAAATTTTCTTTATACATTTAGGTGCTCATAAGGTGAGTGCATAGATATTTACAATTGTTATATCCTTTTTTTGGATTAATCAGTTTGTCATGTAATACCCTTCTTTGTCTCTTGTTATAGTCTTTGTTTTAAAGTCTATTTTTCTGATATAAGTATGATTACCCCAGCCTTTTTGTTGCTTCTGTTTTTATGGAATATCTTTTTCTAGCCCTTCATTTTCAGTCTGTATGTGTCTTTAGATGTAATGTGAGTCTCTTGTAAGTGATATATAGATGAGTCTTTTTTTTTTTTTGATACATTCAGCAACTCCATGTCTTTTCATTGGAGCATTTAGACCATTTACATTTAAAGTAATTATTGATAGGTATGTATTCATTACGATCTTTTCATTGTTTTCTGATTGTTTTTGTAGTTCTCTGTTCCTTTCTTCTTCTTTTGCTCTCTTCTCTTGTGATTTGATGACTTTCTTTAGTATTTTGCTTGGATTCCTTTCTCTTTATTTTTTGTGTATTTAAGTTTTGGTTTGTGGTTACCACTAGGTTCATATACAACATCCAGTGAAGACAATGGCCTACCTCGATTCACTGGCAATAATAGGCAAGTAGGATAAAGATTCAGTTGCATGCCCCCACAAAACTTGCATATTCAAACAGAAGTTAAATGTCATGATATACCAGTCACACTTCTACCTTCTTGATATAATGTCTGCTATACTAGCATTAAATTTTTGTTTAGATTCATATTGTCGGTCATTAAGACAACTTGTTAGAAAATGTATTTGTCCTGATATGTTTTTGTATATATATACCATTAAAATGTAATTTTTGTATGTCAATACAGATAAAAAATTAAAGCACATGAAATAATGTTTTCGTAATAATCTTTAAAAAAAAGTCACAGACACTCCAAAGCTAGTTGATTTCTTGAAGCTTATTAACTAACAATTATTTTTATATATATTTTTAAAAATTTACTATATATCAGACCTATTTCTGAGAGTTTTCAATGTATTAACTCAATAAATAATCCCAACAATTCCATAAAGATAGTATTATTACTGTCTCCATTTTACAGACAAGGAGCTGAAGCATATAAATTTTACATACCTTGTTCAGGGTCAGTGGTAGCATTCTAACCAGTCTGATTCCATACTTTATCCTGTATTACCTTCTAAGAAGATCAGATCTATTACAAGGAAAATATCCATGTTTGAAAGAAGGGTATTGATGAAATAGAAAATGTCTATCATCTGGGTGCTTGGGTGGCTCAGTCAGTTAAGTGTTTGACTCTTGATTTCAGCTCAGGTGTGATCTCAGGGTCATTAGATAGAGCCGCAGAGGAGAAGGACCACTGTCTTTCTCAGCAGGGAGTCTGCTTGAGATTCTCTCCCTCTTCCTCTGCCCCTACCCCCCACTCTTGTTCTCTCTCTCTCTCCAAAATAAATAAATAAATCTTAAAAATACATCATCTATCTATAGATAAAATGACATATATAGATATAGATATAGATGTAGTAGTAATACATAGACACACACACACACACCCCTAAAAGTATACATAATGGTTGCCATAGTTCCAACATTTGCTTTAATTTTAGTCTTTATGAAGCCCAAATCACTTTTATAATGGCACTTTTTCTAGATGTCTGCTAGGTTTGAATCTGTGCTTATAGACTTTGAAGTACCATGTAAGTTTTAAGATATTTAATGTACTATGGAAAAGAGATTGAGATTAAAAAGGAGGTGGATGCCTGGTAAGCACTCTGATCCTTGTAACCAGAATATGGCAAGAGACAGTTTTGCTCTGGGAAAGGGAGACTTATTTGTGGCAGAACATTCTGTGGGTGGGGGAGATGGCATTAGACGGTACTCTCAATGTATTCCTCTCATTTGTAAGTTGATCTAAAAACAATTCCAGTATGATTAACATACAGTGTTATATTAGTTTCAAGTGTATGATATAGTGATTTAACGATCTGTACATTACTCACTGTTTATCATGATGAGTGCACTATTAATCCCCTTCACATATTTCACCCATCTCCCCAAACATCTCCCCTCTGATAACCATCAGTTTCTTCCCTATAGTTAAGAATTTGTTCTTTGGCTTGTCTCTTTTTTCCTTTGTTCATTTGTTTTGTTTCTTAAATTCCACGTATGAGTGAAATCATACAGAATTTGTATTTCTCTGACTGACTTATTTCACTTAGCATTATACTGTTTACATGCATCTATGTTTTTAAAAATGGCAAGATTTTGTTCTTTTTTATGGCTGAGTAATATTCTGTTGTGGGTATATACCACATCTTCTTTATCCATTCACCTGTTGATGGACACTTGGGTGGCTTGCATATTTTGGCTCTTGTAAATAATGCTTCAGTAAACATAGGGGTGCATATATCTTTTCAAATTAGTGTTTTCATTCTCTTTGGGTAAATATCCAGGAGTGGAATTACTGGATCATATGGCAATTCTATTTCTAACTTTCTGAGGAACTTCCATTCTGTTTTCCACAGTGGCTGCACCAGGTTGCATTCCCAGCAACAGAGCACAAGGTTTCCTTTTTCTCCACATCCTCACCAATACGTATTTTTCTTGTGTTGTTGATTTTAGCCATTCTGAGAGGTGTGAAGTGATATCTCATTGTAGTGTTGATTTACATTTTTCTGATGGTAAGTGATAATGAGCATGTTTTCATGTGTCTGTTGGCCATTCGGATGTCTTCCTTGTAAAAATGTTCATTCCTTCTGCCCATTTTTAATTGGATTATTTGTTTTTTGGTTGTTGAGTTTGATAAGTTCTTTATATATTTTACATACTAACCCTTTATCAGATATGTCATTTGCAAATATCTTCTCCCATTGTGTAGGCTGCCTTTTAGTTTTGTTGATTGTTTCCTTAACTGTACAGAAGCTTTTTATCTTGATGTAGTCCCAATAGTTTATTTTTGCTTTTGTTTCCCTTGCCTCAGTAGACATAATCTAGAAAAATATTGCTAGGGCCAATGTCAGAGAAATTACTGCCTGTGCTTTTGTCTAGGATTTTTGCTGTTTTAGTTCTTACATTTAGGTCTTTAATCCACTTTCAGTTTATTTTTGTATATGGTATAAGGAAGTGGTCCACTTTCATTCTTTTGCATGTAGCTGTCCAGTTTTCTCAACACCATTTGTTGAAGAGACTGTCTTTTTCCCATGGTATATTCTTGCTTCCTTTGTCAGAGATTAATTGACCATAATCATGGGTTTATTTCAGGGCTCTCTATTCTGCTCTAATGATGTATGTCTAGTTTTCTGCCAATACCATACAATTTTGATTACTACAGCTTTGTAGTATATCTTGAAATATGAGATTGTAGTATCTCCAGTTTTGTTCTTTTTCAAGATTGCTTTGACTATTGAGTGTCTTTTGTGGTTCCATACAAATGTTAGGATTGTTTGTTCTAGTTCTATGAAAACTACTGTTGGTATTTTGATAGAGATTGCATTAGAATTGTAGATTGTTTTGGGTAGTTTTAACAATATTTGTTCTTCCAATCCATGTGTATGGATTATCTTTCCATTTGTGTCATCTTTAATTTCTTTCATCAGTATTTGTAGTTTTCCGAGTACAGGTTTTTCACCTTCTTGGTTAAGTTTATTCCTAGGTGGAATTGTAAATGGGACTCTTCTTAATTTCTCTTTCTGTTACTGCATTATTAGTGTATAGAAAAGCAATGGATTTCTGCCTATTGATTTTGTGTCCTACAACATTAATAAATTCATTTATCAGTTCTAATAGTTTTTTTGGTGGGGTCTTTAGGGTTTTCTATATATATAGTATCATGTCATCTGCAAATAGTGAAAACTTTTACTTCTTCCATACCCATTTGGATGCATTTTACTCCTTTTTCTTGTCTGATTTCTGTGGCTAGGATTTCCAGTATTATACTGAGTAAAATTGATGAGAGTAGACATCCTTGTCTTGTTCCTAATCTTGGGGGAAAAGCTTTCAGTTTCTCACCACTGAGTATGTTAGCCGTGGGTTTTTCATATATGGGCTTTGTTATGTTGAGGTATATTTCCTTTAAACCTACTTTGTTGAGGGGTTATTTTTTTTTTATCATGAGTGGATGTTATATTTTGTCAAATGCTTTTTCTATGTCTATTGAAATGATCATATTGTTTTTATCATTTCTTTTGTTTATCATGTAGATTGACTTAAGGATATGGAACCACCTTTACATCCCAGGAATTAATCCCACTTGGTCATGGTAAATGATTTTTTTAATATATTGTTGGATTCAGTTTGCTAATATTTTGTTGAGGATTTTTGCATCTATGTTCATTAGAGGTATTGACCTGTAGTTCTCTTTTTTAGTAGTGTCTTTCTGGTTTTGGTGTCAGGGTAATGCTGACCTCATAGGATGAATTTGGAAGTTTTCCTTCCTCTTCTGTCTTTTGGAATAGTTTGAGAAGAACAGGTATTAATTCTTCTTTAAATGTTTGGTAGAATTTACCAGTGAAGCCATCTGGTCCTGTACTTTCATTTGTTGGGAGTTTTTTTGATTACTGATTCAAATTCTGTTCTGGTAGTTAGTCTGTTCAAATTTTCTTTTTCTTCCTGGTTCAGTTTTGGGGGGTTATATGTTTCTAGAAATTTGCCCATTTCTTCTAGGTTGCCCAATTGATGGCATATAATTTTCCTAATATTCTCTTTGGTGTTATTTGTTACCTCTTTCATTTGTTGTTTTGTTTATTTGAGTCCTCTCTCTTTGAATGTACCTGCCTAACAGTTTATCAATTTTATTGATCTTTTCAAAGAACTATCTCCTGGTTTCATTGATCACTTCTACTGTTCTTTTTAGTTTCTAGTTCAATTATTTGTATTCTAATCTTTATGATATCCTTCCTTCCACTGATTTTAGGTTTTGTTTGTTGTTTTTCTAACTCCTTTAGATATGAGGATAGGTTGTTTATTTGAGATTTTGCTTGCATCTTGAGGTAGGCCTGTATTGCTATAAACTCCCCTTTTAGGATTACTTTTGCTGTATCCCAGAGATTTTGAACCATTGTGTTTTCATTTTCATTTGTGTCCACATATTTTTTTTTAATTTTCTCTTTGATTTCTTGATCGATCCATTCATTGTTTAGTAGCATGTTATTTTACCTCCATGTATTTGTGTTCTTTCCAGATTTTTTCTTTTTGTTAATTTCTACTTTCATAGTGTTGTGGTCAGAAAGGATGCATGATATGACTTCATTCTTTTTTTTTTTTGTATTTGTTTAAACTTGTTTTGTGGCCTAATATGTGATCTATTCTGTAGAATATACCATCTGTCTTTGAAAAGAATGTGTGTTCAAAAAAAGAAAGAAAGAAAAGGAAAGAAAAAAAAGAATGTGTTTTCTGCTGTTTTAAGCCAGAATATTCTGAGTATATCTGTTAGATCCATGTGGTTCAATGTATAATTCAAAGTCACATTTTCCTTATTGATTTTCTGGATAATCTATCCGGATAACCAGTTGATGTAAGTAGGGTGTTAAAGTCCCCTATTGTTATTGTAGTACTATTGATTATTTCCTTTATGTCTGTTATTGGCTGCTTTATGTATTTGGGTGCTCCCATGTTGGGTACATAATTATTTACAGTTGTTATATCTTCTTGTTGAATTGTTCCTTTTATGATTATATATATAGTGTCCTTCTTTGTTTCTTATTAGAGTCTTTCTTTGAAAGTCTATTTCGTCTGATAAAAGTATTGCTACCCCAGGTTTCTTTTCACTTTCATTTGTATGATAAATGCTTTTCCATCCCTTCATTTTCAATCTATAAGTATCTTTAGTTTTGAAATGAGTCTCTAGTAGGCAGCATATAGATGGGTTTGCTTTTTAATCTATTCTTCCACCATATGTCTTTTTAAAAAAGATTTTATTTACTTATCTGAGAAAGAGAGAGACAGAGAGAGAGAGAAAGCATGAGCAAGGGGAGAGGTAGGAGAAGCAGACTCTCTGCTGAGCAGGGAGCCTGATGTGGGACTCGATCCCAGGATCCCGGGATCATGACCTGAGCCAAAGGCAGATACTTAACTGACTGAGCCACCCAGTCACCCCACCCTACGTCTTTTGAATGAAATGTTTTGTCCATTTACATTCAAAGTAATTATTAATAAGTAAGTACTATTGCCATTTTGGTACTTGTTTTATGCTTGTTTCTGTAGTTCTTCTCTGTTTCTTTCTCTCTTGCTCTCTTCTCTCATGGTTTGCTGGCTTTTTATAGTGATATACTTGGATTCCTTTCTATTTATTTTTTACATATATTACTAGTTTTTGTTGTTACCACTAGGTTTGTATATAGCATCTTATCCATATAGCAGTCTCTACTAAGTTTAAGGTCCCTTAAATTTGAACCCATTCTTTTTATATTTTTATTATTTTTTTCACTCACCTGCCAGCTCAGTTGCTTTCTATTACTCTGTCCTCCAAGCCACTGTTCTCTCATGCCTCCTTTAGTCTACTATTTATTCAATTTAAGTGTGTTTTTAATTCAGTTATTGAGTTCTTCATCTCTTTTTGGTTCTTTTTTTATGTTTTCTATCTCTGTTGAGGTCTCACTGTAGTCTTTCACTCTTTTCCCAAGTCCAGTGAGTGTCTTTATGACCATTACTTTAAATTCTCTATTAGGCATATTACTAATTTCTGTTTCATTTAGTTCTGTTGCTGTGATTTTGTCCTGTTCTTTATTTGGGACATATTCCTCTGTCTCCTCATTTTGTCTAACTCTCTATTTCTTTTTGTTGGAAAAGTCAGCTCTATCTCCTGTTCTTGAAAGTAATGGCCTTATGAAGAAAAGGTCCAGCAGTGTCCTGCAGTGCAATGTCTTCTGTTTCCAAGAACCTGGTGTTTCAGGGGTGCCTCCTATGTGTTGCATGTACCCTATTATTGTGGCTGAGTAACTTTTGCCTTCAATCATCTACAATGGCTCTCTTTCCCACTTGTTGTGGACAGTGTTTGGTCCCTGTGTTGTTAGTGGGACAGTCTGGGGCCACCCTGGGCTTGAATTGAGTCAGACCAGGTGTTTGCCAAAGATGCTGTAGAACAGAACTGCAAGGCACTTTTCCTGTGTTGATTCTTGAGAAGCTTTTGTTGGTGGGTGGAGTCTGCAGTCAGACCAGATGTCTGCCCCTAACACACTTCTTGGGCCATAGTCTGATTGGTATGTGTGTACTTATCGTCTCCTCTCCCTGGGGCAGGAGTCAATTTGCTGGGGTGCTGGTCTGTATTGGGGCTGCTTGCATGCTGCCAGGCTTGTGGAACAGCTTTGGAGGGGCTCAGGCCAAGAACATATTGGAAGGGGCAGGTCTGCAGGAGAATCCAGGGGCAAGGTATGTGGTATTGGCAATGTTTTGCAATAGGTCTTCTGTGGCAGAGGACCTGGAGTGGAGGCCTGGTTGGAGTGAGTGTATCTTCAGGAGAATATTGCAGTGCGGAATGTTATTAGCAAGTTAGGTAGCAAGTATTGTTGCTGTGCTGGTTCCTTCAGGTATCTTTGTGTCTAGGCTGGGTGACAGGAAGGAAAATGGCACTCACCAACTCTTTAGTTCTTGGAGAAGTCTCCCAAAGATCCCTGACCCTCCAGCACAGGCTATGAGATTAATAAACAAATTTCCCTTCCATATACCCCAAGTGTTTTTCAAACTGCAGCTTCGATGCTGATCTCTACTGGGCTGTTTGTTGTCCTGTCTCTTTAAGGGTGAGGACTCAGTTTCCTATTGCCCCCATGCTCTCCCCAAAACCATCCTGCTAATTTTTAAAGTTCCAGCAGTTAATCCTCACTGATTATAAGAAATCACAAAATAATGCCCCTCTGGTTTTCAAAGTCAAATGTTATGGGGATTTGTCTTCCCTGTGTGGGTTCCCCATGCCTGGGGTGCCTGGCATAGGGATCTGCTCTTTTCCTCTCTCTCTGCATTATGACATCTGTCCCTCTTGCATATCCATTTAGCTCCTGACCACATCTCCGCCTTTCCTACCCTCTTCAATGTGGCCACACCTCTGTATTTAGCTGTGTAGAGTATGTTCTGCCAATCTTTGAGTTATTTTCTGGGTTATTTACACTGATGTAGGTGTTATCTAATTGTATCTGTGGGATGAGGTGAGCTTAAGGTCCTCCTACTCTTCTGTCTTCCTCAGAAGTCCTGGTAAACTGATTTTTTTTTTTTAAGGGATTATCTATGTCTATCTAATATGGTGTTGCTTGCTGATTGTGTTGTATTACCAATACTTCATAAATTAATAAGAAATAACATAAAAACATTCTTGCTTTCTGCTCATGTTGTTTTGCTTTTCTTTTCTTTTTAATCACTTACATTGTCTACATTTGAGTGCCTGCAAGCATTTTATATCCATGTATTGCTCTTTTATTTAGACTACTGAGAAAGACAAGCAACTTTAACTCAGTTAATGTAAGAGAGTCTAGCATGTGCCATATTTGTTTTCCAGCTTCAGATATTTTTTTGCTGTAAAGAAAAGATACTTTAATCTTTCATCCTGAGGCTATGTCTATATGACACAAGCAACAAGAGTAAATCAATTCTATTAAAGATTGGTTAATTTAGGAAAGATAATACCTGCCAAATAATTAAATAAAATAAAATAAAAGCAACACAGTTTGCTTTTTCCACTTGATGGCAGTGGGTAGACCCTACAACTTTATAAATACAGAAATATTTAGGAGAACATTCATTTATTCATATATTAATTAAATAATAATTATTGGTAGCCTGCAATTTATCAGATACTGTATTATGCTGATATATTGATGTAAAATACAATATCTGTTCTTTAGGACGCCCCAAGGTCATGGGAAATAAAAGTAATGTTAGCTGGGATTTGTTTAGGGAATATGTACATGGCAAAGTACTGGGGACTTTACATGCATTATCTCCTTCAGTTCTAACAATAATTCTAGAATTTAGACATTATTATTGTTTCTATTTTATAAAAGAGAAAAACAAATTTATGCAAGTGAAATAAATTTTATAAGTACAAACTATTTAGCTTATCTACAAAGGTGTCTGCCATCAATCTTCCCTGTACTCACATGTAACTCCCTGAATGACAGATAGTATCTCTTCCTCCAACTGCTTGAATCTGGTCTGGCTTTGACTGCTGTGCCAGTTCCAAATGTAGCCTCTAAGAGCCCTAGCAGTTTTTGCTACCTGCTTCTGGGGAACCCTGTTTGGTGGTCTTACATGGTGTTTCCATGTAAGAAGTCCAGGCTATTCTCCTAGAGACAGAGGTTGTAGGAAGAGTAAATGAACTAGACACAAACAGAAAGGGAACAGCTTGGAGTCCTACTCAGTATAGCCTTCAGTTGATTTCAGTCTCTCCCAGCCATTATCCAACTTGAATTTCAGGACACCCCAAAAAGAGCCACTGCCCTGAACCAGTCAATTCAAAGACTGTGAGAGAGAAATTATTTTAAGTCACTAAGTTTTGAATTGGTGTGCTACTTCACAATAGATAAATGGGACATACAATTATAAACACACTGTCCTCTCAAGTGTTCTAAACCAGAGGACTTCAAAGTAATTACAGTGTTGCACACCATCATTACAAGTTTTGCATGTCTCCACTATTTGTATCATTTTGCTATAAAAAATATATATATTTTACACATTTAATGAATTTACTTATGTTATTCACATTTCCTATTTTTTAAAATTTATCTTATTATTACCTTTTTTAGGGAGAGAGAGAGTGTGAGCGGGTCAGGGGAGGGGCATAAGGAGGAGAGGAAGAAAGAGAGAATCTTAAACAGGCTCATGCCTAGCACTGAGCCCAACGTGGGGCTCCATCTCACAACCCTGACATCATGACCTGAGCCAAAATCAAGAGTCAGACACTTGATCAACTGAGCCACTTAAATGCCTCTCAAATTTCCTATTATATTATTTACATTAGAAATGTATACCCCCAAGAACAAATACATGGATATAAAATGCTTGCAGGCAATTCAAATGTAGACAATGTAAATGATTAAAAAGAAAAAAAAAGCAAAACAACATGAGCAGAAAGCAAGAATGCTTTCACGTTATTTCTTATTTTAAATTTTAAAATTTAATATTTGTTTAAATTTTAAAAATTTGAAAATTTAATAATTCATTTTTAAATTTTTTATTTAAAAATAAAAATTCCTATTTTTAAATTTTTAAAATTTTTTAAAAATTAAATTTTTAAATTTTTAAATATTATTAAAAATAATAATTAGAAATGCAATTTCTAATATTTCATCCTTCAACCTAAGTTTTTCCATGCTACACACATTCTTAGATGTGTATACCATGGTTTAGAGATCATTACTTGATTGTTACTCAATATGGATAGTTTGATACTAAGTAATAATAAAACAAGATGATTTTGATGACAAAGAAAAACATAGTGTATATTGATGATATAGAGTAAAAATGGCTTTCATATGCCTGAGGATTCAGAGAACTGCACCAAAAAGGTATATAATAAGTATCTCCAAAATTACAGCAGATGGCAGCATTAAATGACAGCAGAAAACCCAGGTGAGAAAGGTGCCTGCTTTATATAATCATATGTCTTAGAATGTTGTGCTGTGAATTAGGTCACTGACTCAAATTTGAAGGCAAATTCAAACTCCTATGGAACCAATGTTATAAAATAAAGGAAGGAATTACTTCCTGATTAGTAATTATAGGATAAACCAGAGGCATGGCCAACAGTATATGATAAAAAAATATGTATACAATATTCTTATTCTTCAGTTACTAAAAAATGATGTTTCGAGCATCATAAGATAGATGTAAATGTTTAGCCAATGCTGTATTTCAGATTGAGGGCTTCGTTGTATTTTATGATGAATGTACAGAATATAAAATATATTATTAAACATTTGATTCCAAACTATTTGGCTGGCTATCATAAAGTTTATCTAAAGATTCAAGTGATTCTAACATCATTTCTTAAAAAATGTAGAAGAGCATTAAGTGGATTGTTTGAATTGTTTAGAAGTTTAAAGCTGATGATATCTTTTCATTAGGTGCCTTTTATTTTTTATTTTACATAGCACCTTAAATCATCAAAACCTCTTCCATGAATCATTCATTTAGTTCTTCATTTGATAAATGTAATCTAGTGTGCCCTATGAGTCAGGCATCTTCAAGGTACTTAGGGTAGAGGAATGATAAAAAACAAAACAAGACAAAAACATGTTCTCATGGAGGTAATACTGTAGATAAGAGGAGAAAAACAAACACGTGATATATAAATGCATCATTACATATAGTTTTTTCAATTTGGGGATACTTGCTTTGGCACAAAGAAAATGCATAATAGAGTTAAGGGGGTGCCAGAAGTGGGGGTATAACACAGTGATCAGGGTTGTCGTCACCGAAGGAAGTGAGAGAGAAAGCCATGATGATATACAGGCAAAGATTTCCTTGTGCAAAGAGGAGTCAGTCAGAGGCTCTTAGTTAGGAACCTGGTGTGATTAAGGCAGAGCAAGGCCAGATGGCTGAAGGAGGGTGAAGGAAGAGAAGAGGAATGTGTGAGAAGGACAAGAGGAAAAATGTGATAAAGACCTTGACTTTCACTGTGAGTTAAATGAGGAGCAATTGCAGGGTTTTCAGCAGAAAGTTATATTTTATAAATATTACTCTGCTTCATTTACAATAAATTCTAAGGGTTAAAGAGTGTACCTAGAGGGCTATTGCAATTATCTTCCAAAATACTATTTATGACGCAAATTAGATTGAACTTTGTCTCTCTCTGTCTCTCTCCATGTCTCTGTATCTATCTCTATCTCTCTAAAAAAAGATGTATGCATACACTTCTATATACACTTGCCTTATGAAAATATTTCAAAGACAGTAAAACATTGAGTGAAAGGATTCCCTGTTATTCACCTCAATTACCAACTCAGACACATTTGTTTATACCCCACCAACCTCCTACCTCCATAATCCTTGGGTTATTTTGGAGTAACTTTTTGCATTTTAAAGGTACAAACTAGTGATGAATTGGACATAAGGTAGTCTTGGGTGAACCCTCGTGTTTTGGTCACAGCAACTGGGAGAATGGAATGGCCATCAGCTAATGTGGAGGAGAGCTATGAAAGGAGCAAGTTTAAGGGGAGGTATGCCACAGGAATTTTTGGATATGTTGATTTTGATATATCCATTTAGCATCTAAGTGTATGTAATCAGAAACTCTTATTGCAGCATTTAAATACCTAAAGTCATCATTAGAAAGTCTAGCTAAGGATTTTTGGCAAATGGTGTTTGTGAAACTGTGTCTCTTATTCCCTATCTTTTCTGTGCTCTTTTCCATAGATCTTTTTTAAACATATTTATTTATTTATTTTGAGAGAGAGAGAGCATGTGCATGAGTCAGGGGAGGGGCAGAGGGAGAGAGAGAATCTCAAGCAGACTCCCCACTGAGTGCAGAGCCCCATCTGTTGTGGGACTTAATCTCACAACCCTGAGATCATGACCTGAGCTGAAATCAAGAGTCAGACACTCAACCAACTAAGCCACCCAGGAAAAAGGGGCACAAAATTGCCCATGCTACCTAGTATCAAAAATTGTTCAAGAAGTACCTCTAGGTTGATTGATAAGGTGTTGGTTATTTATGAAATCGTTGGATTTTAAACAATACATGGAAGGTCACTTCCTTTTACCCTCTTCTGTCTGCTTCTAAGAAGCCATAGGAAGTTCTGCTGCAGGGATGCTTAATAGGATCACCAAGGAAAATATTGATGATTTACAGAGATGGACAAAAAATGAGAGGCTGTTTTTAATTATCTTTATGATTTTCCTAATGTCTGATAATAAATTTAACAATCTTGTAATGCATTATAAAAGGTCAAAGAAAGACCTATAGATTTGGCCCCAGTTGAATAGAAACTCCAAACTGAGGCAAGCTGTTTATTATTTTATTGAAAGTAAATTGATTTAATAGACGGTTACTAACATGAGCTCTGGAATCAGTGAGGCCTGTATCTGAATTTCAGCTCTGCCACTTTCTAGTAGTATGATCTTGAATGAGTTATTTCAGTTTTCAAACTTCTCTTACTTCTAAGATGGGAAGACAAATACTAAGCTTTTAGGGTTGTTGTGAGGATTAAATATGTTATGAATACTAATGTGAATCACAAAGTATTTTTCACAGTGTAATTGCTCAATATATGTTAGCTGTTATTACAACATAAGTAAAAATGGACTTCTAATAACTCCACTAGTTCCTCATCATTCTGAACTGCAGAGAATGGTAACTTTTACTAGATGAGATAATGAAGTACCAGATGTCTGTTCAAATACATATAACCTAATAACGTTAGCACAGACATTAAATCACAAACCAGGGAGACTCAAATGAAGATCATTTTCTTTGTGCATGCATAAGCATTTCTTTCACCTTTCCAAAGCCTAAGAATGAGAGACAACTTTCTAGATTTCTGGAAAAAATGGCAAGAATTAGGCCCAATCACACACTCATCACAAACTTCTAGGAAACACATTGTAGGGAATGGTCTCTCTTGCTTAGGGGATGAATTAAATGAGCTTGTAATTGTATAGCACTTTCCTTCGGTAACTCCTCTGAATACAAATGAAGTGTTCAGGTGGCATTTCCATATTAGGTAACTGCAGCAGTCTTCTCATGAACTAAACTTTTTTTTTTTCATAGCTACAATTCATAAATTCCACCAGTGCATTACATAAGTAGAGAGATGATAGATGGATGATAGATACAGAGATGATAGATAGATATGTATACTATGAGATTTTATAATTTAGAGTTTGAAACTGTTTTTCTCCAATTTCACTTTAAAACTGTCCTGAAACCCTAAAAGTGAGTTTGTTTCATTTTCTCTTGTTCAATACTGTAGAATGGGTAAATATATGTGTATATATATATATATATCTTTTTTTAAGATTTTATTTATTTATTTGACACAGAGAGAGAGAGAGAGAGAGAGCACAAGCAAGGGGAGGGGCAGAGGCAGAGGGAGAGGCAGGCTCCCAGCTGAGCAGGGAACCCAATGTGGGACTTGATCTCAGGACCCCAGCATCATGATCTGAGTCAAAGGAAGACGCTTAATGACTGAGCCAACCAGGTGTCCCTACATATATATATATATATTTTTAAAGAAGAATGCCTTGTGCTTTTAAAGTTCATATGTAGAACACTAATCTTGTGTCCAAAGGTAGTAGTGCTATAATATAGAGGTCATAAACATATATTTAGTGAAGTACAGACCATGTGTTCTAAATACTTGATCTACCTCAACTCTAAATATATTATGGGTATTTTCATATATATATATATATATTTATTAATTTATTCTATACAATACTTCATTAAAGAGTTCCATGATTTGCATTCAGAAGTTATATAGCCAAGGGGCAACAGAACGTAATACAAAGAATTGGTCTGAAGACCACACTGAAGGCCAAAGAGAAAAGTAAAGAAATTTTGCTCTGTTAAATTCTCTAATTCAAGAGGAAAATACTGGAAAACCAAGCAAACCAATCATTTGCATTTTGGGAACAATGTTAATACTTTGCCCTTTTGAACTACAGTATCCCTTCTTGTTAACATTTGTCCATTCACTGCATTGACAGCCAATGAAGTCCCATTACCCAAGGCTAGGACAATCTGACACTCCTGTGCAGAAGTTTGGGTCGGAGTGACTGACATGGGAATGAAGGAGTGGTTGGGTTTTCACGTATGGTTATGTGTCCCAGTACTACGTGTGCTGCAGCAGATGGTGGTGTGCAGTAGCAGTGGTGGTAACATTGGAACCTTGGCTGTATTGTTTCTACTGTCTCACCTCCAGATAATAAATCGGAATAGAAGTAAACAAGCACAGTAAATTTACATAAGACTAAATGCTATAAGCACAGCATTAAGTGATAAAAAGCCAATACGAGTATATGATGGGAATGTGACTTATTTATTTATTTGTTTATTTATTTTTAAAGATTTATTTATTTATTTGAGAGAGACAGCAGGCATGGGTGGGGGGAGCAGAGGGAGAGAGGGAGCAAGAATCTCAAGCAGACTCCCCACTGAGTGTGGAGCCCAACAATGAGCTGATCTCCCGACCCTGAGATCATGACCTGAGCTGAAATCAGGAGTCAGATGCTTAACCAACTGTGCCCCATGGTTGGAATGTGATTTAAATAGGGTAGTCAAAGAATGATTCTCTGAGAAGAGGTCCTTTGAGGTGAGAGCTGAATGACAAGATGATGCAAGCTATGAGAATAATTTATGCTCAGATGGATCAAATGGAGGATATGACCAGTGCAAGGAGTCTAAGAAGGAAATGAGGTTAGTGTGAGCTACAGCAGGAAAATGCATAGCAAGAATGAGACAGAATGGCACGAGAGAAAGTTTTTTGTGTAGCATGAGGGTAATTATTGTATTAACAGCTGCCATCAGAATTGCTTCCAAAGAAAAGAAAAATTTCTTGATCTGGTAAAATATCCATCAATCTTCCTGGGGAGTTAAGGTGAGAGGTTGAGAGCACATTTCTGAAGAAGGCAAAAAAGAAACAGCTAAATATCTCTGCCTGAGATATAAACAAGAATTTGAAAGAAAAGTGAAGAAGAGCAAAGAATAGGAGGTGAGAGCCAAGATTCAGTTTAGATTGTTGGAGCCCAAGTTGATGGAAATAAATCCAGGGTCTTCTTGAAAAATTGAGATATTTTATTTTTAATTTTCAACTTTCCATTCATTTGCATCCATGGAACCATTACTGCTTAGCTTCCACTAAAATTCTGTTACATATAGCTGCCTGTGTTGAATGCTATTTAATGGGGTGTTCAAATGCACATAAGGAAAACAGCTGTAGGATACAAAATGGGGACTAAGAATTTCACAGAAGCCAGGAAAGGAAGTGACATAAAGTAAAGAAATTTTGAGACTTCACAGAAATCTTAGTTCCAACAAACTTGCAAAGTGAAAACATTCTCTGCTACTACACCATCTTCTTCATCCCCACAAAATATTTTGTGTGTGTGTGTGTATAAATAACATGAATTAAATTTTGTAAAAGCAGACCTTCCCTACACATCCACTGATGACGATTGCTATTGTCATAGTTTGCATGGAGCAATATGAAAAAGAAACCCTTCTAAATCAGATTGAAGATCCGAAAAAATGAAAGACTAAGCCCCATGAAATTCCATGAGGTTCAAAATTATTTTTTTTAAGATTTTTATTTATTTATTTATTTGAGAGAGAGAATGAGAGAGAGAGAGAGAGCACATGAGAGGAGGGAGGGTCAGAGGGAGAAGCAGACTCCCTGCTGAGCAGGGAGCCCGATGCGGGACTTGATCCTGGAACTCGAGGATCATGACCTGAGCCGAAGGCAGTCGCTTAACCAACTGAGCCACCCAGGCGCCCCTAGGTTCAAAATTATTGAGGACTCGTTGTTTACATATCTTTGCATTCATTGACTGTTAAAGATAAAATCAACTCTATGGTTATAGAAAATAATACCATTGCAGTGCATGGTCCAGACTTGACTGGTGTTTATATATATATATATATATATATAATATGTATGTATACATATATATATATATATAAAAGAACATACTGGTTCCTAGTTTTTAAATCAATTTGCTTGTTCTTAGGTGAAGGGAGCAGATAAAAAACAAAGCTGTCAACTCTGTGCTATTTTGAAGGTGACATCTGCAAACGCAGGTTTCAATTCTATCATTGTCGGAGTCACTTTAATCATTCATATTTGCAGCTGTCTGAAAGAATGTTTCCCTCACATCTTTTTCCTTGGGGCAGAGAGATGGAACTGGCTATTCATTTAGTCCACTTAGAAAAAACCCAACCCATGTATTCTGAGACACTGAGCCTATCTTTTTGGAGTTGCAGCTGCTTTCTAGCACCAGGCTTTTTATCCTTCAGAGAGGGAAGATGAAATGGCTCTATTTATTGCTTAGAAAAATATGTATCTTCTTAAATTTGCTGCAATTAGACTTCTAAAATTGAATGCATTGAACTTGTAGTGCTCTGGGGTTAAGAAATAATAAGGCATGTGCTTGATTACTGGAAAGGCTTGTTCTTGTCCATATCTCATAATTTTTAAATTTATTCAAGAGTCATCACTGCTATTTTCATCAATTTCTATCTCCCTTTGGTATTCTGGGCACTATAAGGTCAGCACAGTGTTCTTAAAAGAATTTACTATCCGGATTTCTCTGTTTTTACCATGGAAAATGTTGTGGATAGAACCATCTAATAAATGTAATGGTAATTTTGAAATATATAAAACACAAAAATATCATATAGATATTGTAGACGGATTTTTGACTTAATAGAGGGAATAGGTATAGAACTGAGTGTAGAGTCATCATTAGGTCAGAGGCATTAGATAAAGCATAATCCTATCGGTATTGTAGGGGATTCCATAACAGACTGTCTTTCCGATCACGGGCTTCAAGAACTCTATGTGACAAAGTATTATATTTTATTTCATTTGTCCTTGAAATCCTGGGGACAGAGTAAGCCATCTGTAATGTTGCTTCTGAAAAAAAATAGGACAGAAGATCAAAAGTATACAAATAGGAATAACATAAAAGGGGTTTAATGCAATCTTCTTGGGTGTGGGTAGCATGAGAAGCACACTTCCATAGATTCCTGAAAAATGGTGGCTTATAATTTACTAGACACTTATGAAAATTCCATTATATTCCTATATTCCATAACTATCAATTCACTCATTTGTTCATTCATATCAAATGTTTACTACTGGCAGAACATCTCAGAAAGACAGCAGATATTACCAAAAGAAGCAATCATTATTAGAAAAAGTACCATACCAATGTCATCAAGAATCTGAAATAGATTATTTTTTTTCAGAAGCAACCTTACAGGTGGCTTACTCTTAAACTATAATGTTAAAAGAATTAGATATTAAAAATGGTCAGTTAATTATTTTTTAAGTAATTACTAAATGCCATTCTAGCCAGTTTACTGCACAGTCTGAATTCAATGAAGACAAATGTGAAATGGTTTTGATTTTCGCCAATTACTGCTTTCAGCCATGCTGTCTCAAGCCTGCCTTTCCAGGCCATTAATGATACCTCAGGCAGATCTCATTGCCTTCCAGTCTTTTTTCAGTTCTGTCTACTTTTCTCTGGCTGGAAATGTCAATCTTCTATCCAAATTAGTGGTTACCTCATCCCATTTTCCAGTCTTGCCCAGGCTCCAGCTTGAAGGACTTGATTTAGTAAGCTAGTAAGGAAGACCTCAGTGAAAAGTTTCAGGGCTTTGAGCAAAGGTGAACTTGCTGTGCAAAATACTTGAGACTCTGTTCCCTTGTAGACCATTGAACCTTAATAATTAGAGGGAGCTTCTTCACTCCTCTTCAGTTATAATGGGAAGTGAGCTGTGACTTTATTCTTTCTCTTCTCTCTCTATATTCTTTTCTTGCTTGGGGATTTGCCTAATTGAAACTGTTGTTGTCCTCATTTGATTCCACTGTTTCTCTGGTTAACATCCCCCAGTCCTCTCAATGGCAGGCATCCAAGTCCCGTAGGGTGCATCTAGGAGCTCTTTAGAATGAATTTCAAAGGTCTCTTCATTGGATAGGTCTCTCGGTGTGTCAGTGCAATCTCTGAGATCCCACCCTGGGCAATCCATCTGACATCCTCGAGGATCTTCACTTGCAGAGGTGGGGTTATTGACAGAATGGCTAAAGTCTGACAACTTTGCATGGTGTCTACTTGGCTTGTGTGAAACTCCTGTATCCATGTTATGTCAAACTGTGGGAATGCAGACTGCTCCCTGAGGGCTCCTTCTGTTTGCCTCCATATTGCCTCCGGTTCTCTTCTACCATTATTTATATAAACACAAAAAGTAGATCAGAGAGGATTCCACATAATCACACTTCTATTCAGGGTTTGAGATACCAATCTTGCCACTGTGCCATCAACAAATCTCTATAAGGAACTCTTTTGGAGCTCCCTTTACTTGCCTTGGTACTCCCCAATAGACTGAAAACTACTGGCTCTGAAACTTTCCCCTGATCTCAGTTTTTCATGTACCTAGATAGCTTAGGGATTAGTAAGGGCCTGGGATGATGGTTGGGGTTACACAGCCTCACGAGGCTTAAAACAGTTTCCTACCAAGCTTTGAATCCAAAGAGCCATTGCTAGAGCATCAGAAAAACTGCCACATCACTTGGATCAAGTGTTTTAAAATATATATATATATATTTATTATTTCTATAACTAAGGAAAGCAGATAACATAAGTAAGAACCTATGCGGCTTCATGTAGAGGTTAGTACAAAGGGTTAATCACATGGATACTGTGTCAGAAATTTCTGCTGCAAGAATTCCTTCACATTCACAAACTTGGTCTTCCTTAACTCTAGACCTAATATATACCTGCTCTCACAGGAGCTTCCCAAAAGTGAGATTACAGGAGGGCATGATGGATGACATGTGAATGACAGAAGAGAGATGATAGGAAGACTCGAAAGGCCAAGTACAGACAAACAACAAAGGATTTCTTCTGGTGGACATCAAAGTTAAACATGAGGAGATTCATAAGTAATAAAATTCATAACTAATAGGTTGCAAAATCTGCCTCGGAAAAAGGCACAGCACAGCATCATTTCTACCACCATTTCTTCATTTACCAAATGTTTACTGAGCACTTGCTTTGTGTCATGCACTGAGACACAATGTTTAGTTTGGAATATACTTCTCTACCCTCACAGGACAATCATAAATCATATAAAGAGTTGTAAGGTTTTAAGTGCTATGATAATAAATGTTTCGATGAGTTTCACATTACAAAATTGCTAGAAAAAGTAAAGGGCTTGAAGGTAGGGGCAGAAATATGGAGGCATTTGTGACTTTGAGCAAGGGAGAAATATGACTATGTTTATGTTCTGTTATTTATAAGTGGAATAGAAATAGACAATCTGAGGTTTAAAGTTGGAAGAGGAAAAAACAAGTGGAAGGTTATCGGGAAGATTTGTTTCTTAAACACTTCTGATACCCCAAGGTAGTAGTTCTTTACTAACATAAAGTTTTGGAGATATCTAGCTTAGTGAGATATGGTTTCTAACATTAAAGAACCTATATTCTATTGTGGAAAATAGGACCTGTGTGTATACACACGCATGCCCGCACAGGCACTTGTAGAAAGAATGAATGTCAAATGAAATGACTGGCAATTTCTGGCTAGTTAACTGTGTGGCCTGTAAGTTCTTGGTGTCACAGTGAACTATGGGGAACAGTCATTGTGGAGTACTTGTTTACCCATTTTCATTCACTCAGCAATGAATTATATTTTCTCATCTGCTGTATGACAGAAATAGTGCATGATAATACAATATAGTAAATTATCACTATAAATCCAATACTGTGTCCAAAATAAATTATTACAAATTAAAATGCCCTAATTTAGGGCTTAAATATTGCCTCACTCTTTTGCCCTGAGCGAGCAAACCACTTAACCTCAACCTTGGTTTCCTCAAACTGGGAGTTAACAAGTATTTACCTACCCCGTAAGAGTGTGAGGATTAATTAGTTAATGTTTATAAAGTGCCTTAAAGAGGAAAGGAGCTGAGTAAGTACTGCTATTAATAGGACAGCCACTTAATTTGATTTTAGTGTTTGAGAACAATGCAAGTCTAATTCAGCAGTTGCCACACAGCCGTGGTTGCTATGCCTTTAGAAGGAATTTATAATACATCCTTGGTTTTTGAAAGAATAGTGCCTTATAAAAAATTAGTATAATACTAAAATAATATTTCCACTGTTCTTTTCAGAGTAGTTGCTAACTGTTAGTACTGCTGCTAACAGGGACCTAGAGTAAGGTAACTGAAGGCCAGCAAGACTTCATCAGACAAAAAGTACATGGAGGATGGGGAGGAGGGTGCAGAGCTTCTACATAAAATGATAGCCAGCATTTATGCAGCTCATACTGTTTTGCAGGCACTGTTCTAACTGCCTTATGTGGATTATCTCATTTAATCCTGACAACAACCCAATGAGGTAGGTACTCTATTTGTTCTATTTTACATGTGGGATACTGAAATTCAGAAAAGATAAAGAACTTGACCCCGAATTCATAGCTATTGATTGATAGAGATAGGATTTAATCAAAATCAGACATCTTTGTGGTTAAGTGTTGAGGTTTCTTACCTCCTGAGAATGAACATGGAAATTTAAAGAACTGTTGTCATGTTTCCAAATCCCCCATAACAGAAATCCTGTGGTTCCCACCTGTGGTGTCCCTTTATGTCCACATTTACTAGGCAAGCCCCTATAGGTATGACTCTTCTTTCCATCTTTAAACATCAACCTCATCTCTGTCTCTTAAGATAATGATAAACAGGCTATAGAGACTCAGATACATTGATGATGTTAGAATTAACTTACCAGTCAGGATCATAGGAAAAACTCCACACAATATAGCCGGACTTTTAATGTTTCTGTACCATCTCTTACTTGCTGCCAGTCTGCTTCTTATGTTCTATCTCTGGTTAGTGTGTAGATTTAAGAACTCAATTTTCATTAACTCTAAGACCCTTCCAATTTGCCTAAGCCCTTTAATTCAATGTTCTGGCTCTAAGGTAGTCCTTCATTCATTGCTTAGCCCCCTTACTTCATCTAAAATCTTGACTTCCTAATTTCCCAACCCTATAGTTTCTGGTATATTAAAGGTAGCCAATACACATTTTCAGAACTGAACAAAAACTGTCTAGGATATTTGGCAACAATTCACATCTGCTATGCTGGATGAGTTACTTTTGTGGGTTCATCTAAGAACTTCAAGGTCTCTTTCCTTAGTCATGCAAAGGGACTTATCAAGAAGTGCCCAAGGATCCTTACTAATCCGTGCTTATGTGATCACTGTATTAGGTGATCACTTATAGTCACTGTATTAGATGAAAGTAACTCCTGTAGTTTGTAATAGAGTAGTCATTGGGACCCTGAGGAGGGAACTTCAGAAACCTCCATCTTTGGGATCCATGAGATTGACATCATGGCCAACTGCAGAAACCAACAATTTATCCTGAACATGTATACCAGATTTATTTTTTTAAATTATAGACTGAAGTGATGATTTATTAGAAATATGCAGAGGATATCTACATAACATATATCATTAAACTAGATTATATTTACTACCTTCTAGTTTTAAAATTCTGTGAGTCTCGTGATTTCCTATGGTTATAGGAATTTTAAGATCATACACATTCTTGGATTACTTAATGGCCTAGGGTTATTGCATTACATGTCATGCCATCATTTAGATTTGCTACAAAACATTGATGTGGTAGTTATTTATTCTTCATTAACAACTTGTAGTGTATAAATGATATGTAAACTGGGGTGTTGAAACCTCTGATCTAGAGCACTTTCATATTTTACAGTTGAGGAAACCAATGGCTACAGAATTTAAGACACTCATTTAGAGTTTTACAGTTAGGACAAGAGTGAATCACAATTAGCAACAAAGTCGTTTGCCCTCTTAACTACACACACTTTTCCAATCTGCCTTTATTCTTTTTTACACCACCATCCTCTTCAGAAAACAGCTCACATGATTTATATGCAGATTTGCCACATAACTTTACGGGATGCTAGAACTGAAAGGGAATCTAAGGGTACTTCAACGTGTAGATAAGAAAATTGAGAATGAAATGTACACAAAGATACAAAGCTGCTGCTGTGATTGCCAACTTGAGCACCAGCCTGAGTCCAGTGATCTTTCACTACACCATCAAAGTAATATTCTAGAGGAGAAAACTCAATGTCGAAATAAAATGATTGGTGTCTCACTTTGCCATAAAAGAGTGTGTTTTTTATGAACTGTTGATCATGCTGCCTCAATGGGCTATGTGATAACCAGACAATTATAAAATGAGAAACCAGAAAGTATCTGAGTAGAACATGCCATGCCTTTGCTCACTCTACATAGAGAAACCCAATGAGTAAACTAACATGCAACAAATATAGGCCAGAGGACTTAAAGCTAAAATCTACTTTTCTTCATTCTCACTGTTGAATATTTCTGGAAAAGTAAGGAGTACAGTCTCATCTTTGAATTATACACATTTCATTAAGAGGCTAATAATCACAGATATGCTTTAAACAATAAAGTAGACATGCATTTTAGAGGAAAAATGCATATGCTCTTTTTCACTCATTTCCATAGGAATGGAGTCATGAAAAATTCTAGCGCTAAACGTGATGGTTGATAATTGCAATTTCTTGATTTTGTAATACTCTTCATGGCTGGATAATGAGTCTTTTGCATGTTCTATATGTAAGCCTTCTTTTTTGAATGCCAATATAAATTATTCCATTCCATTATTATTACTCTGCATTATGGGGGCATTTGTTTTATAGACTGTTGTTTCCCATGTCCATTTTAATGAAAGTCTGTCAGTGAACTGGGAATCAAGTGTTTCTGCCCATCAGCTCACTGTCAAAGAGAAAATGCTAGGGGAGATGCAAAAGCACTGGCAGCAGAATTTTGGCTAGGGTCACTTAGCTTTGTGTGCACAAACCCTATAATTTCCTTTATGAATACGCTCGCTTAGAGTATTTCACCTTCAAATTTGCTTCTCCTTTTCTGAAGATTTACATTTAAGCACCTTTCCTCCTTTTGTTTTGTAGGAATCACTCTATAAATGATGAGATGACTGCTAAAGGCTTCACTTTGACTCTCTTAGTCCTGCTGGGAGCATTTCTCTATTGCTCCCTTTTTTGACCCTGCTATATTCTTCTTTTAAAAGTATTTGTCATTTCTAATCATCAAATCATATCTGGGATAATATTATGCAAAATTTACACTGGTTGGAATAATGTAACTCCAGGTAGCTGTCAATTCAGGAAGATTATCAGAATGGTGGCTTTATCTACAGATTATATTATCATTATGATTTACTGGTTGCTTACATAAAAATTGAAAAACATTCACTGGAAAACTGAAAGATGGCTTTCATATATATACAATTTATATCAAACAAGAGAAGGTGCTTACTATTTGGTGTCTATATTTTTATTTTTCCCGGCTCCTATTGGAGGACATCCCCGGAAAAAATCTTTTTTTCTTTTTTAAAGGATTTTATTTATTTAAGAGAGACAGAGAGCACAAGCAGGGGGAGATGCAGAGGGAGAGGGAGAAGCAGGCTCCCCACTGAGCAGGGAGCCCTACACTGGTCTTGATCCTCAGACCCTGGGATCATTACCTGAGCCAAAGGCAGATGCTTAACCGACTGAGCTACCCAGGTTCCCCCACCTGGAAAAGTTCTTAATGGTTGTCTTTAGGTGTGAGAGAAAGAAAGGGAAAGATTATACCTTCTGTAATTGATGCTGACTCAATATCAAGAATCAGGAATCAGGGGGAAAAAGAGAGACAGAGGCAAACCTTAAAACAGACCGAGAGTTGTTGGAAGGGGCTAGGGTGGGGGGTGGGCTAAATGGGTGATGGGCATTAAGGAGACAAGCAATGGGTGTTGTATGTAAGTGATGAATCACTAAATTCTACACCTGAAACTAATTTTACATTGTATGTTAAGTACCTGGAATTTAAATAAAAGCTTTGAACTAAAAAAAAAAAAAAATGGATCAGGAATAGGAAGTTTAAATAAATTAGGTAACAGTTCAACAACTGATGAATGTTTTCAGTGGCCAGTGCTGCCCAACAATGAGAAAGATAAAATAAAATGCTAGGTATAGGACAGAAGAAAAGTTATGTCAAGATGGGTGCTCTGTGTCATTGTCTCAATCTTAAGAAAGATTAAGCCAAAATAAATCCAAAATGGAAGCATTTTCAAATGAAAAGCCCTGCCTCATTAGTCAAATCAGACATCTAAATTGAGAAAGGATAAATCCTGTCGCATTTTGGACTTGTTAAATGTCTGGAAATATTTTCAAATGAAAGATCTTTCTAAAATTCAATGCAACAAAATGTCAGTCACTTTTATCCTTAATTTTAAAATATCTGAGTAATGTAGACATAAAATTTATTCATATGCTTTCAGATTATTTTAAAGTCATCTGATTAAAACTTTGTTTTTTTGGGACATTTTCAAGAAGACAGCTTTAAAAGGTTTCACATTTAATTAAATAAACTTGGTGAATTTAGCTGTTCTATTTTGAAAAGTTACTATCCAAGGCTACACTGGTCATCATGTATCCAACTCTTTCTTTTCCCTTTTTCCTTATATCTGAAGATACCAACGACACATGATGTAAACATTTTAACATGTGACAAAGTCAAATGAAGGGTGTTATAAGACATGATTTTTTGAAATAATAAAAATTAGGCAACCTAGAGAATGATACTGAGCTTGCTAAAATATCAAATATCTTATTTCTAATAATCTCCCCAATGTAGTATAATTGGGAAGGCACTTATTGATTTTGTGCATAGACTATATGATAAGGTAGATATGTTTTCAGATAGGAAGTGATTGTTAACAGCATTCTTCAACATATCCTTTAACATATTATATAGCCCATCGTTTTTATTGAATGAAGCTTTATAATCCCTTTGTTCTTCTGATGTATTATGTTTTGATGTTATAATGTTTAAAATAACTTTTTTTAAGATTTTATTTATTTATTTGACACAGAGAGACAGAGCGAGAGAGGGAACACAAGCAGGGGGAGTGGGAGAGGGAGAAGCAGGCTTCCCGCCGAGCAGGAGCCCGATGCGGGGCTAAGTCCCAGGACCCTGGGATCATGGCCTGAGCCGAAGGCAGACGCTTAACGACGGAGCCACCCAGGCGCCCTAAAATAACTTTTAATGCTTGCTAGTAGGCTCCCTTGGGCCATAAACTAAAATCTGTGTCTACTTTTCAATCTAGTTCCATTTTTCTTAGGGGTGGTGAACATTCTTCCAGAGTTCTGGCATTTTGTTTTCATTCTATCTTAGTTTCTATGATTAGTTTTTATCTATTTATGAATTATGTTTTTCTATATGAATGGGAAATTGGGAATGCTTTAGTAGGAGCTGCTGGCTAATAGGTTGTATCATCATTGTTGGACTATCCTTCTGGGATTTACTTGGACACATGTAAGAGCATGAAGACCTAAGAGGCAATGTTGGGGAATGGCACATGGTTTAGTATGATTAAAACAACGGGTCTATACTCTGTAGAGAGCTTATTTTTTTATTACAATATTGATTAATGCTTTTGCATAACAATATTCACTCAGCCGAGCAGTAAGATTTGCACAGTTCAAATATTGAGTTATGTAGGAAAAGATAACTGAGTTATGTAACTATGTACTGAAACCCATCCACACTTGCCTCATCAACCTATTTATCACCTGATCACAGAGGTAGCTCTTGTTTTTGATATCCCAAATATTTTTCCAAAGTTTGTAAAACATATATACAAGAAAATACAAAAATGTCTTTTTTTCTCTGCTTTCTTAACACAAATAATTGTATACTATAACTCCTCTTGTATAACTAGGTTCTCTACTTAGAAATTTTTGCATATTATATATAGGCCTTTCTTCTTCTTCATTTACTTTAGTGCAATTTATTTAACCCAGTTCCCTGTTAATGTCCATTTAAAAAAATATCAATATGGGGCACCTGGTGGCTCAGGCAGGTAAGTGCCCTACTCTTGATTTGGATTTTGGCTCAGGTCATGATCTCAGGGTCATGAGATCAAGCCCTGTGTGGGGCTCCATGCTCAGCTGGGAGCTGGCTTGAGATTCCCTTTCTCCCTCTCCCTCTGCCTCCCTACTCTCTAAAAATAAATAAATAAATAAATCTTAAAAAAAAAAAAAACAAATGTTATTAATATTTTTCTATTACAGACAGTGCTTTAATGATGCTAGAATGTCTGAAGTATATATTCCTAGAAGTGAAACTGCTGACACAAAGGGCATATAGATTTATAATTCTGATAGATTTTGGTCAACTTCCCTCCAAAGGCATTGTACTAATATATGTCTTAACGGTATTTTCTATTTCTTCACACTCTTGGCAATGAAGTTGTTACCAAATGATCAGGTCTTTGCTAAATCCCCTATATATTTAGATTTTGTGGTTTACTTACTGAGCATCTTTTTGCATTTAAAGGTTATTTATATCTCCTTTACAATGAATTGTTTGTTCATATACTTTGCCTATAATTTCTACTGGTTTGGTCATTTTCACATCCATTTATAGACACATATATGAGAGATATTACTCATTTTTTCTACTCTATTAATTGTTACTATTTTTTCCATTTTGTTATTTGCCTGTTGATTTTATTTATCATAGCATTTGCCCTATTCTTAGAGTTTAGATTTTGTGGTATAATTTATCAATCTTTTCCTTTGTGGCTCTTGGAATTTGTGTCATAGTTTAAAAACCTTCTTCCTGGGGCGCCTGGGTGGCTCAGTTGGTTAAGCAACTGCCTTCGGCTCAGGTCATGATCCTGGAGTCCCAGGATCAAGTCCCGCATTGGGCTCCCTGCTCAGCGGGGAGTCTGCTTCTCCCTCGGACCCTCCCCCCTCTCATGCTCTCTCTCTCTGTCTCATTCTCTCTCTCAAATAAATAAATAAAATCTTAAAAAAAATAAAATAGGGGTGCCTGGGTGGCTCAGTTGTTTGGGCGACTGCCTTCAGCTCAGGTCGTGATCCTGGAGTCCCTGGATCGAGTCCCGCATCAGGCTCCCTGCTCAGCGGGGAGCCTGCTTCTCCCTCTGACCCTCCCCCCTCTCATGTACTCTCTCTCTCTCTCTCTCTCTCTCTCTCTCATTCTCGCTCTCTCAAATATATAAATAAATCTTTAAAAAAAATAAAATAAAATAAAAACCTTCTTCCTTTGAGGTTATGAAATAACATTCCTAAATTTTCTTCTAGTTTGTATGGTTTTTGTTCCATATTTATATCTTTGAATCTTTGGGAAGTATCATGTTACAAGTTGTAAAGTATGGATCCAATTTTATTTTTCTGACATAGCTATAGCACTCTACTAATATCATTTATTGGGCTATAAATACCAGTAGATTCCTCTGTGATTTGAGATGTTATCTTTTGTTTATTTACTCAATTCATTCAACAAGTAGTTATCAAATACTGACTGTGTATCACCATTGCTCTGGGGACTAGAAATTCAGCAGGGCATAAAACACACAAAACTCTGTGCCCTTGGAAAACATATTTGAATAGGGGGGACAGACTGCAACACTGGAAAATAACATACTATGAATACTCTTAAATGTTAAGAAGAAAATAAGGCAAGGAGTAAGGATAGATTTCTCTCTCTCTTTCTTTCTTTCTTTCTTTTTCTTTCTTTCTTTCTTTCTTTCTTTCTTTCTTTCTTTCTTTCTTTCTTTCTTTCTTTCTTTCTTTCTTTCTTTCTTTCTTTTGGATAGATTTCTGAGGGAGAAGTGCTGCTGGCATTTCAAATAGGGCAAATGCATCATGGAAAAGTAGTATTTGAGGGACACTTGGGTGGCTCAGGTGGTTAAGCGACTGCCTTCAGCTCAGGTCATGATCCCAGGGTCCTGGGATCGAGCCCCGCAACAGGCTCCCTGCTCTGAGGGAGGCCTGCTTCTCCCTCTCCCTCTCTCGCTTGTGTTCCCTCTCTCGCTGTGTCTCTCTCTGTCATATAAATAAATAAATAAATAAGTAAATAAATAAATAAATAAAATATTTAAAAAATAAATGTATTAAAAAAAAAGAAAAGTAGTATTTGAGCAAGTAACATGAAGGAGTAAGAAATAGGGCTTTGAAGTATAAGGGATAAGAGAACTCCAGGAGGGGGAAACAGCACAAAGTTCTGAACTTGGAGCTTACATGGCACATTCCCTTTAAAATAAGGAGCCTTACATGACTGAAGCAGAACGAGGAAGGGGAGAATAGCAGGAAATAAAGTCAGACACTTGATTAGTTATCAGGTTGAGAGAGCTCTGTGTGGGAATTTTGCATTTTATTCTGAGTGAGATGGTAAGTCAGGGAGCAGTTTGAGCAGTGAGCAGAAAAGTGATATGATCTTTTACTTACACTTTAGAAAGATCACATTGGTTGCTGAACGGAGAATAGATTGTGATAAAGCAAAGGCAAGGCTCGAGACAATTCAGGAAGCTATTGCAACAGTCTGGGTGAGAAGTGATTTGGGATAGATTTGTAGTTAGCTTGGAACGCAGTGGTATGAAGTGACATAGAGGATTCCAGCACTGAACTTAGTTTTTTATTGCCTATACTGCCCTCAAAGCTTCTTGCTATAAGGACTTCTACTTAAATTTGACTGTATGTTTGTTGACTTGATATAGAGGTTACAAAACTCCTGGGAGTCAGATGTGCTGTCTCTAATACCCAAAGCGACTAAGCAGGTGTTGGGCCTCCTGAGTAGTTGTTTAAAGTTTGCCTGTATCGTTCGTGGGTTATAGTTCAGCCAACTCCCAAGGTCAACACTTGGGTGGTGAAATCTTAGATTATGTCCTCCATCAAAGTCCATCCACCTTTAGTCAGTTGTGTTTAGATGGCATTCAGTGCCATCTAAGCAGTGTTCCCAGCCATGGCCATTATCAAAAAGTCATCCTCATATGGATTGTACATCCAGCAACAGTTCTCGTTTGTATTAGAGTCTGTATAACATATGGATACCCTGTAATAAAGGTAAATTGATTTTGTTTTCCTTTCAAGAGATATATGCAAAATAAAAGTCCAAGACTCAGGACTAAGCGCCACTAATGGTAGCACATTCATTCACTGTTAGGATGTCAGATAAAAGAGAAGAACAGGGCTGCTTTCTTATCTAAGCCTCTGGTCCCCAGAAAGGCTCCAAGCATCATTGGCTTCCATTAGCCAGTCAGGGAAATTAAATTTAGAAAAAACATTGGGGAACACAACTGCCTGAACTAGCTATTCTAGGAGAAGACCAAATATTTTTTTTCCTCCCAGTCTGAGTTATTGTTTCAGTTCTACAAGCTGGGTGAGATGCATACCATCCTTGGCTGTATATTCCCTTATTGGTTGATTCCAAAGATAACTGTATCTAATCAACTTGCTTATGTATGTGGTAGACAGAATTCTATGACCCCCAAACACTGGGGTTCCAGCACTTCTGTCAGTTTTTCAGTCAAACACGTACCTCTCTGGAGGGATTTGGAAAGTGTAATTAAGGTGCCAAGTAAGTTGACCTTAAAAATAGGGAGATTATCTGGGTAGACCTCACCTAACCATATGAGATTTTATTTTTTTAAAGATTGTATTTGTTTATTTGAGAGAGAGAGAGAGTGCATGCACGAGAGAGAGTGAGCATGAGAGAGAGAGAGAGAGAGAGAGAGAGTATGAGCAGAGGGGAGGGGAGGGGTAGAGGGAAAAGCAAACTCCCCACTGAGCAGGGAGCCCGATGCGGGACTCGATCCCAGGACCCTGGGATCATGACCTGAGCCAAAGGCAGATGCTTAACTGACTGAGCCACCCAGGCGCCCCACCATATGACCTTTTGAAAGCAGAGATTTTTTTTTTTCTATCTGAGGGTAAAAGAACCATGAAGATGAAACATCTGAAGCATGAGCTGAATTCTAAATGAGGGAAGATTCTCTTTGCTCATTTGGAAGGTGGAGGGAGGTTGGGCCATGTGGGAAGGGATTGAGAAGGTCCCAGAAGAACTGAGAACAGCCTTTGCCTGACAGAAACCAGAGAACAGGGACTTCAGTTCTACACCTGCAAAGAACTGAAATCTGTCAACAGCCTGAACGAGCTTAGAAGAGGTCTCAGAAATCCAGATAAGAACGTAACTTGTAGATCACTTGATTTCAGTCTTGGGAGATGCTGAGTGGAGAACCCAGCCAGGCTCTGCCTGGACTTCTGACTTACAAAACTTGGAGCTAAAATAAATACATACATACATACATACATACTTTTTTTCAACCTTCTATGTACTATTTTTGTGTAGCAATAGAAAAAATAGCACTCAAGTGCTCAAAGAATACTTATCAAGACAAAAGGATGGGATGGCATAAAATAAGCAACTGTAGTTCAGAAAGAAAGAAAAAAAAGAAACCCTCAAATACTAGGTATGTATACTCTAGTTTCCAAAAAGCTCAAGAATGTTTGGAATGTTCACCTGAGAGAAGAGTGAGGGAGCAGGTCCCAGACCTAAACCTTGTCCCTGTTCTTCACATCTTCTCAATGTTCTGAAGTCAAATATGAGTTTTGGAATTGGCCCACCAGTGTTATTGGTATAGGAGCAGCTACTACATTTCACCTAGTCCCTGGTCTTTGTAAATTTATCAGTTTAGCAGCCTTCAGAAATAACGCATGTGTTTTAGTATCTCCTCACATAATCTGGCCTCCTACAAGTGCTACTATCTGGGGTTTTCCTTTTGTGGTATAGGAAAACCTATAAGTTTTTCCTATAGGTAAAACTTATAGGTTTTCCTGCTATTTAGTCTGCTTATTAGGGGGCTTTATTCTCTTATTATTTCTAGGGGCCCCAAATAGTCATCTCCAACACCTTGTTGTGTCCTGTACTATTGGATTCCCAAGGCTGCTTTGTTCCTTTCTGATCTAAACCAGTGATGCTTCCCTAGCCACCCTAGAGGATACTTTGGTCACATTGTCCACTCTTGGGTTACTGGACACCTGTGTATTAGCCTTACTGGTGGCTTGGCCTTGCCCTTAGTTGGAAAAGCTTTCAACCCTTGGGGTGGTCCAGTTAAACTCTGTAATTCCATAAGCATGAAACCCACATTATGTGCAAACTCTCAGGCAGATATAACAAAGGTCATATAAGGGAAAATAATATAAGTAGGGAAGTAACAGAGCACACGATGTCCTGGAACCCTTGTTATTCCACACCATAAATGTTCTGCCTATACCATGGCCAACTTAACCACCAAGAAGCGTCTGTCTCTGCTAGCAGACAAGACTGGAATCAGAAGCCCCACCACATGAGCAAGAACAGGTCCCACATCTACACCGTGATTCATATTTATTGGTGAGTATAGGAGAGGCTAGGGAACACCATTCTCATCATCCTCTTCTAAGTAAAAAGAAATACATTAAAAGATCTCTGCATGCAGGGACATCTTTAGAAAGATTGCAAACCAAGGGCCAAGAGTGTGTATACAAGGACCCTTGAAAGCTGACTTGTCAGTCAGGAATGATGACATCACATGAAGATGGTGGTGCCTTTCTACAGATGGACTCATTTCAGCTATGCCAGCTCTCTGTTAAGCTATCCCTAAAACACAAGTGAGAAATGAGGCTCCAGGGCTATCCGGATTTGTCCTTCATCCCGTAGATGCTCACATGTAGTGTAGTTATTCACATTATTTTCTAAATATTCTGTACCTTATACTTGGTTCCACTATTTCAAAAAAGAGATTCTTAAGAGTTTTAAATTTCTAGTTGGTAGAAACTTTTTGTGTTGTGGTTTAATAGTTAATTTCTAGTTTTATTCCATTTTGTTTAGAGACTGTGTTGTGTGTGTGCACACACACTCACTATTTCTTTTTTGGAAGGTTTACTTTGGGACCCCCTAAATGAAAAATTTTAGTAACCACTACATAGACAATTGAAAAGAAGAGACATTCTTCGTTTCAGGATAAAGTAGATCTCCTTTACTTGATTTTTCAGCTGAAAATGATCTTTTAATGCCAGGTTTTATCATATAATGTAACCAGTTATCTTATTCTGTCTCCCACCTTCTCTTCCTCTTCTCTTCTCTTCTCTTCTCTTCTCTTCTCTTCTCTTCTCTTCTCTTC
>NW_027397071.1:40930143-40970698 GCF_003265705.2 Callorhinus ursinus
TCTTCTCTTCTCTTCCTCTTCTCCACTTTTACTTATTTTATAATTTCTACATTATTTCTACTATAGTAGGGCACATAATATTTATATTCTCTCACTCTGATACATTTGTTTTACTCTTGAGTTCAGTAGTTAGTCTTTTTGCCTCTCTGTTTCTTATTTTAGGTATTATATGTGTGTTTGATCCTTTTTTATTAATCATCATTGAATGAATTGGGTTTTCATGGCAGGAAATTAGCTGGCAGGAAATTTACGGTGGGGTCTGGAAAGGGATGACAGGATGGGAAGGAGCCAGAGTAGCATTCCAGCCTCGTTGGCTCTTCTAACTCCAAGGTCCCTTCTGCTCTGCTGCCAGACAAGCAGACTGCCTCTTGCAAATATGGTTTGTTTGTGTGGTTCTGAATTTACCTCCCCCGATTCACTGAACCAAAGTGAATCCAAGAAGACTTCTGAAGCCAGCCAGTTCAGCCAATTCCTAAAGTTGCCATAAAAAGATTTAAAGCTACACTTCTGCTTTTCAAGTGTGATCCTCATCTTTGGGGACTCTGAACCCTATAATTAGGTCTTTGTTATTATGATTGCTCAGGACTACATTCAGATGTCCTACATACCTCCTAATTAATTTTTTGCCTATGTGAGCTGTACTAGAGTAAGAGAAGTTAGCTATGAATTAAAATCTTCCATTTCAATTGTGTTTCATCTACTTCTCCTTTAATTTTCTGTTTTTAGACTTGGCAAATGTTGCTATATTATATAAATTCATATACATTATGAACTTCTAGGTCCTTTTTTGAGTTGTAACTTTTAGCATTTTAGGTTTTCTACTTTTTCCAGTCAGTGCTCTTTTGCACTAATTTCCACCATGTCCAATATTAATTGTGCTTGCTTACTCTGTGTTGGTATATACTTTCACCAATTTATTTATTTTCAGAACTTCTTAGACAGTTTTGATTTTGATATGACATTTACATTTTACAAAGCTATACTTTCTTAAGATTTTATTTATTTATTTATTTATTTATTTATTTATTTATTTATTTATCAGAGAGAGAGAGAGAGAGAGAGAGAGCGCACAAGCAGGGGGAGAGGCAAGTGGAAGGAGAAGAGGGCTCCTTGCTTGGCCCTGGGATCATGACCTGAGCCGAAGGCAGATGCTTAACCACCTGAGCCACCCAGGCATTCCATAGGCTTTCTTTTGTGATATAATCTGATGTGCTTTTTAAAAGTTGAGCTAAAATCATTTATATTTATTGATTTGGCAATCAGTATGTCAGTTGTATCCCTTGCTTCCTGAAGTGTATCATCGGGGTTGGTACTCTGAAATCTGCTGCCTTTGCCACTTGTGAAACCTTTTCCAGGATGTGCCTGACCTCTGACCTGTTTCTCTCACTTTGCTCTTGCCCCATTGGCAGACTTTATAATGTATAGAGATTATACTTAGCCCTAGCTTAATCAAAATGGAGTTTGTGGTTTGTTTTGACAAAATTTTGAAACTATTTTTGCTATATTTTTAAAATAAGTAATACATGCACATGGTGCAAAATTCAAAAGCTGTAAAAGTGAACATGTTCATGCTGTCCCGCTGGCATTCAAATTTCATCCCGAAGTGAAGTCTTCTTACTAATATTTAGGATAGTCTTCCATGACTGAGACTTTAAAATATAGAGAGTAAAATGCACAGATTTTACATATATAGTTCTGTCAGTGTTGTCAGATGCATAAATGTAAATTATGTTCCTATAAAGATAAAGAATGACCCTCCCCCAATTTCCCTTATTTTCATCCCCAAGTAATCTCTGTCCTCCCTCCAAGAGATAATTGCAGTTTTTATTTCTATTACCTATTAATTTTGTCTGTTCTTGAACTTCATATACATTGAAGAGTACAATGTATATTTGTTCTTTTTTCTCTAACTGAACATAATGTTGTGATTCATCCATGTTGCCTCATGTATCAGTAGTTCCATTTTATTGCTAAGTAATACTACATTTTTCAAATATACCACTGTTTATATTCTTCTGTGTATTTCTCTTTAATTAATTCTATAGGTCAATATATATTTGTGTTGTTATCAGCTTTAGGCTATTATATTAAAGTTGGATTCCATATTCCTGTAAATGTTTTTGTGGACATATATTTTAATTTCTTTTAGGTGAAGACCCATCGGTGGAATTTCTTGATCAGAGGATACATGTATGTTTGCTGTTGTATGAAATTGATAGAGTTTTCCAGTGGTTGTTTTATTTTATTCTCCCACTGCCAATGTATGGAGGTTCTAATTGCTCTATAACCTCACCAGTATTTGGTATTGTTGGCCTTTTAACTTCATTTACTCTAGTAGGTGCAAGTAGTACCCTATTATGGTTTAAATTTGTATTTCTCTGATGACTAGTGGTATTAAACACCTATTTAAGTGCTATTGGTTACTTTTACAGCTGCATTGTATTAGTTTGCTAGAGTTGCCGTAAAGAAACACTACAGACTGGGTGGCTAAACCAACAGGAATTTATTTTCTCACAGTTTTGGGAGCTAGAAGTCCAAGATGTAGGTATTTGCAGGTCTGTTTTTTCTGAGTCTTCTCTCCTTGGCTTGCACAGCACTGCTTCTTCACATGATCTTTCCTCCATGCAAGGCAATTCTTGTTGTCTGTGTATCCAAATTTCCTGTTATCTGTGTGGCCAAATGTCCTCTGATTGGATTAGGGCCCATTTCAATGACTTCATAAATCACCTTTTTTAAAGATGCTATATCCAAATACAGTTGCATTTGGGAGGTTAGGGCTTCAACATATTAATTTTGAGGAAGTACAATTCAGCCCATAACATATATTATGAAGTGTCTATATAAATCTGAAAATTTTGTTTATTATTGAGTTATAAATATATTTATAGATTCTGAAAACAAAATTTTGTTAGATAGGATATAGAGTGAACGTTTTCTCACCATCTGTGACATCTTTTTGTTTCCTTAATGGTTCTTTTGAAAAAATAAGAATTTATTTTTACATTTTGCTGAAGTCAAATTTACTCTTTTTTCCTTTCATTGTTAGTATTTTGGGTGCTGTCTAAGAAATCATGGTATCAGTGTTTCAAAGATCTTCCCCTGTGTTTTACATTCAGGACTATGAATCTTCTCAAATTATTTTTTGTCTGTATATGAGATAAGGTTGAAGGTTTCTTGTGGTTGTTCCAGCACCATGTGTTAAAATACTTCCCTTCCTCCACTGAACTGCTTTGGTACCTTTGTAGAAAATCAATTTTAAAAGTAAAAGTATGGGTTATTTCTGGACTCCTGAGTCTATTCCATTGATCTAGTTACCGGTGATTACGTTATATATCCTTAGGACTATCACAATGTGTTAGATACTGTGGCTATCTAGTAACACTTTAAATCAGGCAATAGAAAAGAAAATAAATCAGGCAATAGAAATTCTTCAACTTTGTTCTTTTGATATTTGTTTGGCTATTCTAGATCCTTAAAATTTCCATATACATTTTAGAATCTGTTTGTCAATTCTTCCAAAAAGCCTTGCTAGGACTTGAATTGGGAAGGGGTTAATTCTATGGATCATTTTAGGGAGAATTTAAATCTTAACAATTAGGGGTTTTCCAACTCATAAGTATAGCATATCTCTCCATTTACTTAGGACTGCCTTAACTAAAATTGGCATTTGATATCAGTTTTCAGTGTAGGTGTTTCTCTCATCATTTGTTAAATTTATGCCACCATATTTTATAATTTTATATACCCTAAATAATATATATTTTAATTTTTTTTCTAAATTTTTGCTAGTAAAAAAACACAATTGATTTTTATATTGACCTTCTGTACACTGACCTTGCTAAAAGTATTCTTGTAATTGGGGGGGGGGTTGTGTGTGTAGATTTTTTTTTTAGCTTTTCTGCACATATAATCATGCTTTATTCTCTCTTTTTAAACTTTATACTTTTTTTACCTCTTTATACTGGATAGGACCTCTCACATATTATAGGACAGAAGAAATGTGCTCTGTATTTCTCCATTAATTATGCTATCAGCTGTGGCTGTGTGTATGTGTGCAAACATACACATGTACATACTTATATACATACATAAATTTAATTATACTCTACCACATTGAAGAACGTTTTTATTTCTTCTGTTTGCTGAAAATTTCTTTCATAAAAATTTTGAAAAAAATACTATTTTTTGTCAAATGAGTTTTCTGCATTTATTGGGCTAATCTTATCATCTTTAATTATCTCACCACTTGCTTTAATTGATTTTGGAAAGCAAAACTAAACTTGCATTCATGAGCTAAACCCACTTTGATCATATTAATCTATTCTTTTTATATACTGCTGCATTTATTTGCTCACTTTTTAAGAGTTTTTATGTCTATGTAGATAAATTATGTTGTTCTGACCTGTATTTTCTTATACATATATATATATTTTTTTAATTTAAAATCACATGTTATTTTCTTATAATATTCTTTTGTGCCTGGTATCAAAGTTCACTGACATAAAGTGAATTGGAAAGTCTTCTCTTTCTATTTCTTGTGTAAAGCTGGTCTTATATCTTCTTTATATTTGGAAGAAAATTGAGGTCATCTGGACCAGCATTTACTTTATAGAAATATTTAACTTATGAATTCATTTTCTTTAGCAGATTTAGGCCTAATAGAATTTCTATTTTTCCTTGTTTCGGTTTGAGTAGTTTTTAGCTTTCAAGTAGTGTATCCATTTCATTTAAGTTGTCAAATGTATTTTCTTAAAGTCTTTATGTCTGTAGTATCTGTAAAAATGTCATATCTTTATTTCCTGATATTAATAATTTGTGTTTTCTCTAAAATGTATTTTTTTAAAGATTTCATTTATTCCAGAGAAAGAGCATGAGCAAGGGGAGAGGCAGAGGGAGAGGGAGAAACAGACTCCCCGCTGAGCAGGGAGCCTGACGTGGGCCTCGATCCCAGAACCCTGGGATCATAACCTGAGTTGAAGGCAGATGCCTAACTAACTGAGCCACCCAGGTGCCCCTAAATCATATTTTTGTGTAATCAGTTTAGCTAGATGGTTATTGATCATAATGATCTTTCCATAGGAGCAACTGTTAGTTTTATTGATTTCACTCTGTTGTTTGGTCTGTTTTATTTAATTTTTCTCATGTATTTACAATTTTCTTCATTCTACTTACTTTGGCTTTAATTAATCTTTTTGTTTAGCTTCTTACATTTATACACTAAGATCAATAATTTTGAATTTTCTTCCTTTCTAATATAAGTATTTAAACTAAAAATTCTCCTTTAAAAATGTGTTAGTGGCATACTATAAATTTTGATGTTTTGTTATTTTAATCATTCAGTCCAAAATATTTCTTAATTTTCCTTGTGTTTTCATTCTTTGGCCAGTGGGAAATTTAGAAATATTTTGCTTAATTTTCTATGTCATTTCTATAAATACAACAAACCACTCAGCTTGTTATTTTTTTTTTTGCATTCAATATTCAACAGTCTTTTCCTATCTCTACTTTATTCAATTAAACTTTATTTTGAGATAGATTCATTCGCAGTTGCAGTTGTAGAGAGATTCCACGTAACCTTTATCTAGTTTCACCCAATGATAGCATTTTCCGAAACTATAGTACATATCACAACCAGAAACTGGACATGCACGCACAGTTTGTATACAGAATGTCTCCATTGGAACATGGAGCTCTCATTCTGCCCTTTCCTAGTTACAGCTGCTTCCTCCCCACTCCACCCCTGTCTAGCCCCTGGGGACGCTATCTGCTTCCCATTTCTATAATTTTGTCACTTTTAAGAAAGTTATTTAAATGGAATTATACAGTAATTTTTCTTTTAGGATTGGCTTTCTTTCACTCAGCCATTTCACACAGAACACACTTCTTTGGAGATCCACCCAAGTTGTTGCCCATATCAGGATTTTGTTGCTTTTTATTGCTGAGTGGTATAGTTTCACACTTTGAAGGAAACCTGAGTTGTTTCCAGTTTGGAGCTATTACAAATAAAGCTGCTATAAAGATTTGTGTTTGGCTTTTTGTCTGAACATAGGTCATTATTTCTTTGGAATAAATACCCAAGAGTGCAATTTTGGGGTTATATAGTAGCTGTTTATTTAGTTCTTGATGAAGTTGCTGAATTGTTTTTCCGGAATGGCAGTATCATTTTATTTTCTCACCAGCATTTTAGGAGTGATTTGGTTTCTCTGCATCTTCCAGCATTTGGTGTTGCTGTATAGTATATAATATATATAATATAATATGTATGTATAGTATATACATGTGTATATATGCAATGTAATATTCTCCTTGGAGTACAGTGATATTTTAAGTCTCCACTTATCTTATCCCTCCTTGGGGAAGAGTATATTGTTGGTTGGTAAGAAAACTCTGGCTCCCTACTTGGCATTCTCTGACACTACCCTAGTACAGATGTTAGATCACCTCATTACAACTTCACAAAAGTGGAAGTCCAGGCTCTCCACTTGCCCTTTGCTAACATGGATTGGGTGGAACCACAATTTTTGTATGTGTGTGTTCTTTGGGTGAACTAGAGTGATTATGTCTAAAACATCTCTGTTGTGCTAAGCTGCCTCTTAACCAGTTCTTTGGATAGAGAGAACAGTTTCTGGTGAGGCCTTTCTTTTCTGCTCTTGTCTTTTCAGGTTGCTAGCTTATTCAGTCCCTGGTCTTAGATCTCTGAGACAAAAATAGAAACTCCAAAAAATCACCATCATGTCATCCCTTGGATGCTGAGATACATAGTCTATCTTTGCTCCACCTTTCACAGACTTTTTGTGTTTATTTAATAAATTATATTCAATGTTTTTAGTTTTTTTTTAATTGGAATAAGTAGGGAAACGTATGTTTACCCCATCTTCCTAGCCACATAAATGTCAATTATCTTTTAATTAAATTAAGAACAAGTAAGAATGAGTTTTTTATATTTATTATTTCTGAAACAAAGATTCTTTTTCATAGGCCTGGGTTTTCCAACTATCTATCTGGTATTATTTTCCTAAGGATGTTTTAACCCCAGCCACAGCAGTTTCAGTGATGGGTGAGAAAAAGCATCCAGCTAACAGTGAATTGACAAGTAAGTGAATGGTGATAAAATGGGTAACAGTGATGTTCGCATCTTACTTCACTATTGGTTTGGTAATGGTTATTTGCTGTTTTTTAATGTTGTTAATTTTAAGTGTGTTCATATCCTTAAGAATGAGGAGAGAGGAAGAATTAAAGGATAGGGAGATAGGTCTCTGAAGAGGTCTATTTAGAACATAGAATAACACTTGCCTACTAAAACAGGAAAAATAAAATAGGATTTTTTTGATGTAGATATATATTTGTGGGTGGTGGAAGAAAAAGTTGGGATTCTTGTCATCCCAGGTAACAGAAACATCACCTTTTTCTCTGAAATGAAAGTTAAAGGCATCTGCTAAAAGTGAATGTGAGGTGCAAATGTCTTAATGAGATGGGAAATTTTGGAACAGTTTCAGCTGGAGTTGCAAAAGGAAGCAAAACAGAGGCATATTAAAGGATTCATGGTCACAACCAAGGTCCTAAATGAAGTTGGGGACTACAATCCTATAGTGATATTAAAGCACTTTTTTCCCCCTCACTTAGTGTTCCTTATGCCAAGTGAAAGGAGAGAAAGTACGCAGCTGGGATGACAAAAGCTTTCAATGTTTGTAGGGGAAATTGGAGAAGGGATTTAAATGTGAAAAGGTAATTTATGAAAATTGTTAATAATGTTAAATACTACAGAAACATCATGGTACATGAGGGATTGCAACATACCATCTACTGCCTCAAATCATGAGGTTTTAAAATGTTCATGTTCTCCAAAATGGCAGCAGGATATTTATTAAAGCCTGCCATTTACCTCCTGTCTTCCAAATAACAATACCAAAACATCTTTATATATATATATCTTTTTAATTATATTCACACATGAAAGAGGGAAATTACTTTCATTTAGACATTCTATTCTGATAAAAGGGAGTCAAAATATTTTGCATACAAAATCTTCCTGAATTTACAATGGGGTTATGTCCTGATAAACCCATCATAAATTGAAAATATTGTAAATTGAAATGCAATTAATATACTTACCCTATTGAGCACCATAGCTTAGCTTAGCTGAACTTAAACGTGTTCAGAACACTCACATTAGCCTACAATGGGGCAAAATCATCTAACACAAAGCCTATTTTATAATAAAGTGTTGACTATCTCATGTAATTTGTTGAATATTATACTGAAAGTGGAAAACAAAATGATTGTCTGAGTACAGAATGGTTGTAAGTGTATCACTTGTTTACCCTTGTGATCCTGTGGCTGGCTGGGAGTTGCAGCTCACAGCATAAGTTGAACCATGGTACTGTAGTACTGTACTGTTACTAATCTTAGCTATGGCTCTTATAATTTAAATCTAATCTTCATTTTCTCTATACACTCATAAATAGCTCTTACATTAGTATCTTGCTCCATTCACTTCAGCTGAGCATACTCACAAGGCTGTCTTAGAAAGTGCAGGATTTTTGCTTGTATGTTCCATACGCTGTGTTGAAAGTTTCACATGTTACTTAGTATACTCATTACAATAGCTCTTAAAAGTATTTACTGTGTTGCACATGAATAAGCAATCTCAAAGGTTTAATAACTTGCCTAGGACTGTCACCTTTTTAAGTAATAATCACAGTAATCAAACCCGGTCTCTTTGTCTCTGAAGTCAGTGATCTTTCAACCTTATCCTACCGCCTTTCATTTTGTAGTATCATCATATATTATCTTTTAATAATAAAAAATGCTTTCGTAAAACCTTGTGCCATATTCTACGTCAAGATTCTTCTCAACTTTTTTTTCTACTTTGAGTATTTTAGTTGCCTACATAAGAAGCATCACTGTCCTAACCCCTTTTCCCCAGATCCTGGCAGTAGGAGCTGGGGCAACGCTGTTGAAACCCATGGTTCTGTAAATAAAAGTTTCAAAAATACTCTTAGAGTGAAAGGACTAAGTCTTTACAAACATGTCCGCTGGACATTTAATTATTTATGACCATTCTCACCTTAAGAATCTAATACATTTGAATTCAAAGATGAAGTGATTTAAAAAATGAAGTCCTATTTTTTTAAAACAATTTTGGATCTCCTTACTTGGAATTCACTTCTAAGCCTCCAACACATAGTTTTAATTTTCTTCAATGATGGAATATCAATATTATCCTTTCAGGGTAGGTTTTATTTTCAAAAGTGTCATTCTTATGAATATAATAGCTTATATTTACTGAGGTTTTACTATTATCAAAAGATGTGCTAATGTGGGGTCATTTAAACTCTTTTGGGTATGTAATGCACATAGCTATAATGAAACAAAAATGAAATTATAAGACAACTTTTACTTAAGCATTTATTAATGTTGTTTATACAAAAATAACTTGGTCTACTGTGGAGCCATAGTTTGCATCTCTACCTTATGAACCAAGAACTGATATCTGAAAGTGAGAGAAAGAATTTGCATTTGTTTCTTCTGAATTTCTTTTTTTAATGAGTTGGTAATGTCTGTGGTACCCACTGCTGATATAAACCTGACAGAATTCTCAACTCATTTAGTTACTGTCTCAATAGGCAAACACTGCTTGGTGGGAGTGATGATTAAAAAAACAAAACAAAACAAAACAAAAAACAGAAACAGAATAGTCATGGAAAAAACAAATCCATAATGGGAACTTTACTCATGTTGGGCTCTCTTGTCCCCTCAGAGAACATAGTGCTTTAATTATACAATATCTTTGTTGAGTGATAGCCATACTGGAGAGGAAGCAAAATTGAATGATGAACAAATCTCCCTCTCATTGTGTGCCTACAACATCAAAGGCAGGAGATATAGTCCTGAGAATGAATGGTATGAACCATGCCTCCCAGGCTGTTAGGTGTTATTTATAAGGAAAAAGGAGGTAATTACTTCATGCATACTGATAGGAAATGGGGCAAAAAAGGAGAATCATTCCTATCATATACAATTATTTTATGATTTTCTCATTCCTAATTCCATGGATTTTGTAATCAAGGAGAAAGATAAATCCAGATTTGTCCCTGAGATATACTCTGCACTTTGGAATACATCTCAGAAACAAAGAAATTACTGATTGTATTTGTTATTTCCCACAATGCGTTGACATTGGGGCCACCAATTTTCAAAAACATTTTATATTACAGATAGAAAAAGAAGTCTTCCATTTGGGCCTGATTCCCTTATTCAGAGATATGAACAATCTGGAATAACTAGAATTTTTATTGAAAGTCATTGAAAATTGAACAGGGTTTTTTCCCCAAGGGAAGAAAGGAAAATGAAGTTTTAGGATCAAAACAGTCTGATTTGCACAGTGATCCTCACATTGCACAATATATAGAAGATAAACAATAACTTTTGACTAAATGTACTTGAAGGTGTGTGAATGTCAACATCTTTTAGTAAACATGGAGAAATATATATTATGAACAATTTGTAAAAAAGTACTTTTCTTTTTTCTCTGAAGCCTAGAATAACTACCTTCTCATTGAGATACTTTATCAATAAATTAACATAGTGATATTACTGTATTTACCTTCCTGATCTCAATAAATCCATAGTTATTTATATTAATAAACAATTAAAATGTTTATAATATCAAAGGTTGTCTCCAGTCTCCTCAGTTCAAATTCAAACCCTCTCACTGAGTAAAGAATAAACAGAGAAAACATATAAGATAATGTCATTTCAACATGAATGAATCAGGGTTTATAATTATAGTCTGAGGATCAAAAAGCAAACTAAAACACACAAATGCACACACACTCTTTCATAAGATAGAAACGGGTCAGTTCTTCTCCAAACAAAACAAAAATGGTTTCCGTAGGAACAAGGCATTACGTAAAAGCTCTATTTGAGAGTTTCTTTTTGAGCTTCGGCTTGCAGATGAGCTTGCATTGAAAATCAGCTATTGCCTCTTTCAAAGTTGACAGGTACACTCAAGCAGCTAGAGAAAAATACCAACAGGTAACGGCATGTGCATTACTGAGGGATGCTTGTACAGCAGAAATGATTCGTATCAATCTTTTCCCAAATGGAGCAATCTGTTAAGTACAACTGTATTATTTTAAAAAAAAAAATAAAAAGAAAATATCTTTGAGCTTTGTTTTCAGCAATACATTGAGCCATGGAGGAGGGGGTTCTGAGGTAAATGCTTTTGAGTATTCGTTTGAAAGATTTTCACTAAAACAAAAATGGGAAGGCTCTGCATGGTGGCTAACAACCATTGGGGGTGGCAGGAGGCTTTTGAGTGAAATAAAACCGAGCTGGTGGGATAAATGGAGATTTTATAGTGCCTTAACTGTAGAGAAGTTAGTGGACATCCGTCAAGCTAGGTTAATGGTGGGTGAATGGAAAATGGTTTAAGGTAATTTCCTAAATGGCAAGCTATAGTAGGTATGGATTTGCATAAATTGCAAAATGCATTAAAAAGCTCTTTTTTGGCCACATACATATTTTCTCATGACTTCTTTTGAACCCCTAAGAAAATTAGTAGCTGCAAAATTATATCCATTCAGTGTGGACCCTGGGAACTACTTGGGAAGAGCAGTAGAATTAAATGGACTTCTGCACTTAAGCCAGATTGGGCAGTGCTTTTATTTCTTCATGTTTAATTTGCCTATTTGCCATGAAGTCAAAAGCACAATACATTTGGTTAAAAGAAAATTTCAGAGATACCAAGAGAAAAGGAATATTTTAGGATAAAATATAAGATGGTGTGGATTTAAAGTAGAGGTGTAGTATCCTGTTTTTACTTAATATTAACTGATTTAGGACAGCTGAGGCATCGGGTGGGGGTGGAAGACTGCCAGGTAGTGAGAGAACGTGCTTGACTGGCATGCAGTCCTATATGCACGCACACTGCTGGGATGGAACTCAACAGCTCAACAGCTCAACAAAGGGGTTTAAAAGTAGAAGTAAGGTACCTGGCAGGGGAGATACCATGATCACGAAGGTGGTTTTCCCAGGGCGAGGCTTATCCATTGCACTCCGGATGTGCTGACCCCTGCGATTTCCCCAAATGTGGGAAACTCGACTGCATAATTTGTGGTAGTGGGGGGGCGCCTGGGTGGATCAGTTGGTTAAGCGACTGCCTTCGGCTCAGGTCATGATCCTGGAGTCCCAGGATCGAGTCCCACATCGGGTTCCCTGCTCAGCGGGGAGTCTGCTTCTCCCTCTGACCCTCTTCCCTCTCGTGTTCTCTATCTCTCATTCTCTCTCTCTCGAATAAATAAATAAAATCTTTAAAAAAAAAATTTGTGGTAGTGGGGGACTGCGTTCGCGCTTTCCCCTGGTTATTGCAGTTTACGGAAAGGCAGAGTTTTGGCTGTAACCGCGATGGGGTACAGTAGAGCACTCACACGGCTTCAGACAAACTTGGATTTGCTGAGCTTGTTTTGTTTTCTCCCGTCTTGAACAGTTATGTTTTTCAGGACACTTGCTTTTAGGGTGCTTGGGAGGTCTTTTCGATTTTCTTGCGGGGGGCAACCAGCCACGAGGGCTATATGCTGCTGGTTAATTCTGTTGACCATTCTTTGCCCACCGATCTGGGTTTCCGAAACTGGTGGAGGTTTCCTGGACACAAAAAAAGAAAAAAAAAAAAAGTAGAAGTAAGGTATTATTTCACTATCTGCTAGAGGAAAATGATATTCAAACTAAACAGGAGATATAATGATCGTCAGTATTTAATGTTAACTATTTTTTCAATCAGTAGATCTGAAGAGTGAATGATATTTGTTTATAAAATCACATACTCCTTTGTCTTTCCATATATACCAGGAAATATACAAAATCAATAGCAAATGTCTTCTATTTATATATTAATTAGACTAATAGTACTTCTACTGATAAAGGTAATATAATAAAGGTAATACAGTAAAGATAATTGGGGCTTTATCATATTTGAGCTCCATTAAGATAGGGAATTTTTCTCTCTTTTCCCTTTACTAGCAGTTTCCTGAGTATCTAAAAAAGGCCCAGTACAGGATGTTTGTTGAGGGTTTAGTTTAATTAATTCAACATATAGCATGACTCTATGCATATCTGAAATAAATACTACCATCATTTTCATCTTGCTTTTAGTATTCTATTTCTGTTCTATTTCTACCCAGGCTAGGATTTGTGATTTTTATCATATGTGATCATGTAAGTATAGATGGCCTTCTGTGATCAGGTTTGGTTTTGGCTACTGGTACTGTTATCAGTTCCCAAAGGCAGACACATTGGTTTACTTTTCTTTGGATCCCCAGTTTCTAATAGAGTGTATCATATAGTCAGTACTTAATAAAGATACATTGAATGAATGCATTGAGTGTATGAGTATGGAATTCTGGTTCCAAATAGAATATAGTCTTTTAGAGTTCAAACATTGTATATTAAGAGTAGTGGCTAAGAACATTCGCTTTGAGGTCAAAATTAAAAAAAAAATAAAGAGTTTTTGCCACTTATTAGATGGTCAACAGTGAGCAAGTTAATTAAATTCTATGTCCATTTTTTAAATTTAAATATTGAATTATAATAATATCTATCTAAAAATCTTATTGTGAAGAATAAATGAGGTGCGATATGCAAAATTCTTAGACCAGTGCCTGGAAAGTAGCAAGTACTCAGTTCTGTTAGCTACCACTGCTTCTTTTATCCTTGATGGCACCTGAAAAAATCCTGGACATCTAATGCCTGTGCTCAGATAAATCTGGCATTAAATCTTTGACTTTATTTCTTTCTAGTTGCATGACTTTGGGAGGTTACTAAGCCCTTCTTTCTAGTTGCATGACTTTGGGAGGTTACTAAGTCCCTTTGTACAATAGTATTATCAGTAATGAAGGAAATACCCTATTATATTTTAGGCACACAGTGCATTATAGCTATAAGGGTAAGTGCCTATGTCTTATTTACTTTTCATTTTGGCCACATATCATGCCAGCATTTTTGCCTGTTATGGATGGATAATATGGTGGAAGGTGGAGCATCTGTTCCTTACAGCTATCATATCTTCTCTTAGAACCAAAGTTACTACTAAGATCATGGTAGGACTCATTTCTCTAGGACACTGTTGTCAATGTGTTTTCATTATGGATCAAGAATTTCAGAAATATCTGGCCTAGGAGTCAAGGTGTTGCCTATTTGAGAAGATCATTGGAGGATGTCCTCCTTCCTTTCCCAACCCCCAGTTATGTCTGTCGACCATGAGCGTTCAAATATCCAAACCATTATTTTCATAAAAGAGTAGTACAGTTTTGCTATAACCATACCTCTTAAACAATCATGGAGATAATTATTGGACACAACTATCCTAGCTTTCCAGAATCTCTAGTCACTCCTCTCTTCAAAGATTTCTAGACTGGTGAACTTTTCAGAACCTTAAAACATCAAGGAAACCTCTTAAAACAGAAATGGATGCTCAAAAACAGAGGAGGGAAGAGTAACTGTGAGGAGCCATGAAGGACACAGAGTGGAGCATACCAATATTAGTCATTGGTGGCTAAGAGTGAAAGCAATAAGTCTCAATTCTTATCCTGAAAGAAGCAAAGCAATAAAAATTAGCTTTAGTGCATACATGAAGAGCACTTCAAAGAAAAAGAATTTTTACAAAATATAACTAAAATTTGGAAGAATCCCAATCCCTACTTTTGACTTCCCATTTTATAGATCAAGTAACAGTGTCCCACTTCATGGTCCTGTCTAAGGTTGCAAACCTAGTTTACTAGTGGGGATATAACTCAATCTCAGTTCTTTTATTACCTATATTCTTAGCAAATTAGAGAAAGGGAAAGAAATGAACAAGAGATTAACAGAATTATCGCCATGGCCTGACTATCCAAGATGTCCTTCAATAGGCTTTGTTTTTCTTAAATGTATCAATTCTTCCTTTCAACCATAGTCAGCTTCTAGTAACCCAGTTCACAGCAATCCATTTTATCTCTCTCCCTCTCTTTTGCAGCAATTCTTTTTGAAACAATTTATTCAACTGCTCAGTGAAGGCATTGGACTGTTTCTCTTTAAGCAAAGTTTATTGATATTACTTGTAACTGAGTGCTCTATTTCTCTAACTGCTTTGAAGCCAAAGACATAAAGACACATCGTTCTAGATTACATTTTTAAGGGCTCCATTCAAATTTCTACTTTATTCTTTGGCTCTCTTACCCCGCCTAGTGGATGACCACCATTATACATAGTCTTATTGGGAAGAATAATTTGATTCTATTTTGTGGGAAAATTACTTGCCTGTGCCTTTCTCATTTTTTATTGCTTGATGTTTATTTCTATTAAAGTACAGTTTTGCTATAACCATATCTCTTAAACAATACTCCAGCTTAAGTGTGCTAGGCTTGGTTTTTAATATTATCTTTTAACCTTCAGGACAAAATTTTTAAGATTTTTTTAAATGTATTTATTTGACAGAGAGAGAGAGAGAACACAAGCAGGGGGAGTGGGAGAGGGAGAAGCAGGCTTCCCGCTGAGCTGGGGGCCTGATGTGGGGCTCGATCCCAGGACTCTGGGATCATGACCTGAGCTGAAGGCAGATGCTTAAAGACTGAGCCACCTAGGCGCCCCAACATTCAGGGAAATTTAAAAAAATATGGTCTCACAAGCTTATGTTAAAAAATCATGATATTGCCTTAATTTTTAATTTTCTTCAACATTATTAATTTTCTGGGAAGACTGATAATATTGCATCACTTTTTATTCTGCTCTACATCTTATAAAGTTCCTTCATATATTATCTGATTTGAGTCATATAATGACCTGCCAAGGTAAACAGGTCAGTCATCATCATCCACATTACAGATAAAGAAATGAAATTTAGGAGTTAGCTGGGCTTTCTAAAAGTCACATAGCCAATGAAAAAGATAGAGTATTCAAACTTAGGTCTTTCGACTTTTTGCCATATTCTTTTTTAAGCAAATTGTTCTAAAAAACAAAGGAAATGACAAAGATGATTTTTTTTTTAAATCATCCAATGGTTTAATTTTTATTTTATTTTTTTAAAGATTTTATTTATTTATTTGAAAGAGAGAATGAGAGATAGAGAGCACGAGAGGGAAGAGGGTCAGAGGGAGAAGCAGACCCCCAGCTGAGCAGGGAGCCCCATGTGGGACTCGATCCTGGGACCCCAGGATCATGACCTGAGCCGAAGGCAGTCGCCCAACCAACTGAGCCGCCCAGGTGCTCCCAATGGTTTAATTTTTAACCTTGCAGTTACCATCTTGAGAAAAGTGGCATCATTCCTGATTATATATGATGTACCTTTGTTGAAGCTTGTCCTTTGCTATTGTGTGTGTGTGTGCACACGAGCGTTCATACGCGTGCTTTTCTCTCAAAACGGAGAGGAGAAACTCATAAAATGTGGTTAATTCTTACTGTGGTTGAAAGGCAAAGGTTATAAATCAAATAACAGTAGGGTGCAAAATCATTTCACATTGAGAATAATAAGGGATGAGCTTAATTATTGAAGAATTACCTGCTTCGGCAACAAATTGGAAAGATAGTACGGGGAACCATTTTCCTGTTCTCATAAACAACTCACTGCTCTGAATACCTTGTTTGGTGCCTAGAAAGGAGAATGGAAGCCTTCACTTAGTTTTGTGATGCATGACATTGAGTAGTTGATGAAAGCAGTTTTCACTATGATTATGAAAGGATAAATTTGTTTCCACAGTGGAGTGCTATTTCCTTGGGGAGGTGGATGAGTCATCTTCTTATAAGGAGTGATGAACAATGGACTTAAAATGAGACTGCACTTAGAGAAATATTTAACACCAGCATGAGGGGCAGTTGAAACAACTTTGGAAAATAGAATCAGCCTCAAACTATTTAACAACATTGGATAAGAGGTTAAGATGGTTTATGTGCTATATTTATTAGTAATTTGGAAGATGAAGTAGATATGAAGTCGGTAAAGTTTACCCATTATACTAAGTTTCTGAAAGTAAATATTTCAGACGATGGTTAGAAACTCCAGATGGGGTATTAGATAGTATGCTCTCAGAAAATATCAGACAAGCCTAAAATAGTATAAGTAGTTGAAAATAATCTCAGCTATGTATGTACACATTTTTAACCTTGTGACAGTTCAGTCAGTCCCTGTGGGGTCTAGAGCCAAATAGGTGTTTAAGTTGTGACCATATGGGAAATAAAAGTACTTTGTTAGCAACTCATAATCTAAATGACAGCTGCCGTGATCCCATGATCTCACTTCTCAAAAGGAGTGCCCTTCTTTGCTTGTGATTATGCCTACTGGGAAAACCAGAGAAAGTAGGTATTCAAAGATATGAGGAATACATAATGCTGAAAGATGGTTGCAAGCCAAATACAAACAATTTGTATATATCATATTTATTCAGTAAGAGCAAGCATCCTTGATTGAGATATTCTGTTCAAGACAATGGGAAAAATCATTTTTTTATCCTATTGTCCTTGCTTGACTAAACAATACTAATTCAAACTAAAATTAAATTATTAGATTAAAAAATTTTAGACCCTCTACCATGAAATAAAATTTTGAGAGGAATTTAGCACCACAATTATAAACTATGTTTATTGTATTTATTTTTTTATTTATTTTTAAAGATTTGATTGATTTATTTGACAGAGAGACACAGCCAGAGAAGGAACACAAGCAGGGGGAGTGGGAGAGGGAGAAGCAGGCTTCCTGCGGGGCAAGGAGCTCCATGCGGGGCTCGATCCCAGGACCCTGGGATCATGACCTGAGCCAAAGGCAGATGCTTAATGGCTGAGCCACCCAGGCGCCCCAGTAGGGAATACTGAAAAGACAAGATCTAGTTCCTTTTGTTTTTTTTTTTAAAGATTTTATTTATTTGACAGAGAGAGAGAGCGCACAAGCAGGGGGGAATGGCAGAGGGAGAGGGAGAAGCAGAATCCCTGCTGAGCAGGGAGCAAGATGCTGGGCTCAATCCCAGGACCCTGGGATTATGACCTGAGCCGAAGGGAGATGCTCAACGACTGAGCCACCCAGGTGCCCCTGCTTATTTCATTTAAACATACTTAATCAGATGATTACCTCTATTTAAACATATCAGTCAAATGTGGGTTTAAGAAATGTCTCTCATACACACAGAATTACTTAGTATATTAACCCATTATATTTTCATGTGCTTGTCTTCTCTTAGGCATTCAACCAACTTGTCTGGATAAATTGCTATTTAACTGTGTACACAGGCTCAGATATGGATAAATTCTACAAGCAGTATTGATAATATAGTGTGTGTCAGACTCTGTGTTTGGTTCTGAAAATATAAGACTACGTTCTTGCCCTTTGAGAAATCTTCAGATCATAAGATGCTTAATCATATTTCAATGTAACACAATAAGGTTTCCAAGAGACAGATGTTTCAAGATGCTTTGGAAACCCAGAGAAAATACCATTTAACTCATTCTGAAGTAAAGTAAGGAAAGATTTTTAGAGGGGGTGAGTTAAAATTTAAAATATGAGTAGGATTTGTCACATAAGAAGTGGATAAATATATTCTATGTGAACTCCATGATGTAAAGAATGATGCAGTGTGTTATATAACTCCAAATGGAATTTATATTCCATTTATGTATTTTACTGATTATACTATGAGAGTGTAAAATGTATATCTGTGTGTGTGTATCTGTAGATTTGTAGAGGTGTGTGTGTGTATGGTGTGAACTAGGGTGGGAATAGAGGCTTCTAAGATACAGTTTTGTCATTTATTGAGGGCAAAAAACTTAAAATAGTTTGGACCCTCCATGATAAATGTTCTTTCCTCTAAACACCCTCTGCAAATTTGAATCCAGGGAGCCTTAATAGGCTTGTTCTATCTGATCCTGACTGCTGTGAAATAGTCTCAGACCTGACACATGGAAAATATCGGAAAGTCTCTTTGGCTCATTTCAGGATGAAGGTCACATCCATATTAATTGCCCTTATAGTGAAGCCTTCCTGGAGGCCACCTGTCAGCACATCTGGAGTTCATGTTGCCGCTGCTTCCAACACGGCACCATTTCCATCCCTACTCTGACTTCAAAGACCCATCAAGGTTGATGGTAAGGACCTGGGAAAGGACACAGCAGAGATTTACTGGCCCAGGCTCAGGTTTCTCCTCGAATACTAAAATTCCCTTTTCTCAGTTTCAGGACCGAGCAAAAGAGAGGTCATTTAAATTTGGTATTTTCCAAAATGCCCTTTGAACAGATACTTACTGGAAAAAAGTGTTATTTGATTTCCCAGGTTGCACTCAGGTTTTAGATTAAACATGAATCAAAATGATCTGTTTTACATATCAATGAAATAAACGGCACTACTTCAGGGACCCCACTATACATTTGGGTTCAGTTTGAATGTTGTGACCTTAGTATTTCACTGAATCACATGGAAATAAATAAATAATGCATATGGGGTTGTTATTTGGTATTAGCTACCCCCATCTAGACCCCAAACTCAGACCGAGCAAGATGAACTATCTAATGAATTCTATGAGGGAAATGAACATCTCAGGATGAAGTCATATCTACCTAACTTGAGTTTGTGGGAGCCAAAGGAGTTTTCATTGGCATTCTCTTAGAGGTTTACTTCCCTCCCCAAATGGCTAAACCTGTTGCATTCTTAATTCTCTTTGATCACTTATTTAAAACTCATTGTTAATGCATGTGACATGGGGAAGAAGAAATACTCCTTGATGAAAAAAGTGTGAGAAACACAGAGTATTCAAGTAAGGAGATTTTTTTGCTCCAAGGTTTCTCATAGTTTTTGGTATCTGAACCTCAAAGACAAGGTATGATTTGGAGAAATATTTCCTTATTTTATTTTCCCAATTTACCTGTTTTTTGTCTGTTTTTTCCCCAAACCATTTCATAGAATCTGCTTTAGGAAATGCTAACTTAGCCTCTGATATTCAAATAGATTATTTTCATGTGACTTTCAGTGCCTATTAGCCTCCTGCTGGAGACGGCATCACTAAGTCTATCACTGCCCAAGACTAGTACTGACTGTTCAATGTCCAACACTGTCTTGGCCCAAATTCTGCCTTTTTGACAACCTTGCCTAACTCTGGACAAACAGTCTGTGGTCTAAGTGGTCCACTGACTGAGATCTTCTGCTTATATTATGTTGGGTGAGGACACAGACAAAACAGGAATAGAAGAGAATAGTATGCTGAATGGTGATCAATGCCATGAAGAAAAATAAAGAAAGGTAAGCAGTAAAAAAAATGAGAGATGAGTTACTATTTCATATAAGGAAGACAGAAATGGCTTCTCTGATTGGGTGATATTTGGACAGAGACAAATCAGAGGTGCATAAGTGAATTGCTGGTAACAAGTGCCAGTAGATTAAGTGGGCCTCAAGGTAACTTTGGGTGAAACGTTATTATTGTTTTTCAGGACCACCAGTAGGATCCATTTGAGAATTGCTAGCAGTATGGGTATATGATTATTTTCATAATTCAAGTTCACTTATCTGGAAAGATATAAATACCTTTCTCCCTCTTTAAAGATATACCAAATTATTAACAAAATGTTAATTGGTATCATTCTGATTTTCATTCAGCGGAGTTCTAAATCTAAACTTAAGCAATTCTTAAAAAAAAAAAAAAGCATTTCTCAAGTCCATGTATGCTTTTCTAAGCACTCATAACTCTAAGAAAAGTTGAAGTTTGATTGCATAATTTCTTCTACAGGACAAGTTTTTTTCTCTGAATCAGAATCACCTTTCTACCTTGCTGAATTGATATATACATTATTGAAGAAAAGTTAATACTACTTTCTGTTTCTTCCTAAGAAAACCATAGTCCACACGTCTGTTATTACTATTTTCTCTTATTTTTAACATTCTCGTATTTTAAAGTCATAATAGTAGCAAAAATAACAACAAGAACAGCTTAGTTTACTTTGCGGGTGCCATTACAGTTTTATATATACCTTTCATCAAGGTAACTTCTATAACAAACTCATAATCAACATATTTTTGAGCAATTACTATGTGCTGTTGTCCGAATTGCTGAGAATACAGAACGCTGTAGACAACAGAGGACCCTTCTTTCATGCAGTTTACATTCTAGACTAGACAGACAATAACCAGCCACATGAGATACTCCTGAATTTTCTCTTCCATAGGTGAGAGGACTGAGACAAGCTGAACTTAGGTTTGCCTCATTTTAAAGCCAGAGCTTTTCAGAGTTATGTCATTTCTGCATCTTAAAAAGGAAAATAGAGGGATGCCTGGGTGGCTCAGTTGGTTAAGCGTCCAACTCTTGATATCGGCTCAAGTCATGGTTTCAGGATCCTAAGATTGAGCCCCACGTAGGGCTCTGCTCTGAGCATGGAGCCTGCTTAAGATTCTCTCTCTCTTCCTCTGCCCCTCTCCCCGCTCTCTCTCTCTCTCTCTCTAGCTCTCTCTCAAATAAATAGTTTTTTAAGTAACAAAAAAAGGAAAATAGAAAAACTCATCAATAAGCTGAAAGGCCATTAAAGTATTGGCCCCATTTTGTGACTAAAGGCATGATACCAAGTTCTAGAATAAGAATTTCTCAAGTTATAAGTCACTCGTTCTCCAGCTTTAGCTTGGAAAGTATCACTTGAGATACTGGTTTAAAATAAAGATGTCTCAGCTCCATCTTCAGACTGTAGGTCTGTAGTAATCTGCATTTTTAATAAGGATCTCAGGTGATTCTGATGCAGATGACTTATGAGCCAAACTTTGTGAAATGTATTTGACAACAGTAAGGTCTGCACATTCTAAGGCAGATGGTCAGTAATTAAGCTAATGGGTCCATCAGACAAGACAGGCATGAACTGGGTCATGGAAATGCAGCATCAAAGAGAGCTCATCAGAATGAGTTAGAAACATCAAAAAGGTAACAACCTTGACCTTGGCCTTTTTTTTTTTTAAATCTCAGACAGTGCTAGTTGATTTGTGTCTGTTAGTCTATGTATGATGTCCAGTCACCAGGTGCAGGCCCTGTAGATTGCGGTGGGTTTCATCACTCAGGGGAGCCTCAGTCTCTGTTCAGCAGGGACACACTCATCAGAAGCCTTGAACAACCTTCTTCCCAAAACTGGAGAAGAGGTCATGACCACACTACTTTTAATATCAGTAGCCACAGATTAATTTAAATGAAGTATAAATCACCTACTTTTTAAATTCAACTCTAAAGGAGAGATTTTAAAGTATGGCAAGCTTTGAAAGGGTAGCATATACAAAAATAACAGAAACATTCAACAGGATTTTCAGAAAAAGCATTATAATGATCCTTTTTAATTCATTTGAAATGTAGTTCATAAATCTAAATATATTATTTAGTATATTGCATTAAACACAAATACCTTTCTTTTTTGCTGATAAAATGTTCTTTGTTGATTTTATTCTAAAGGGAAAAAGTCATAAGTAGAAAGTACTGAAAACAACTTGAAAGACTGTGCTAAAGTCTCTTCCACAGGTAAATAGTGGCTTATTCATAACTTCCAGGTTGTGTGATAGCAGGCCAGAGAAAATTCTTTGTTTAAAATTTGAAATGACATTTAATTACCCTGTTTTTAGGAGGCAAGTGGATTTTTAAATTTAAGTAAGTTTCTTTTCTTGGCCTTTTGTCTTTGTATAGTTTGAGGAAAATGATTGCTTTTTTTTCTATCTCCTGAGAGGGCATTATCTCTAGAAACTATTCATTTGAAGATCCTTTGTCATGCTTCTTTAGAGCGCCTTTTAAAGACACCAGGGGAGAGTGTTTTAGATGAATCTACTGACAATCCAAAAGCTCAGGGAGGTCACCTTTTCCATTATCAATGTCTAAGGATCTGGTCTATCAACAGGTTAATCTAAATGAATGAATCCTCTTAGTGAATTAATATGGCTTTAACTAGGATTCACTTTTTTAAAAACAATGTTGCTGCTTTTGGGGTGCCTGGCTGGCTTAGCTGGTCAAGCATGTGACTCTTGATCTCAGGGTTGTGAGTTTGAGCACCATGCTGGGCATGGAGCCTCCTTAAATAATAATGTTGCTGCTTTTGTTGTCTAATAACTTTAATGATTCAAATTATGAGAATTTCAAATTTTGGCAGACTGGCCAGTGTTTTGGGGGAACTCCTATTTTTCATCATGTAGTTTATATTTCATTTCACTGTCAAGATTAGGAAGTGGTTCTGAATATGTCAGTGTCTAGCACCTGATATTTCTTAAGGGCTTAACAAAACCTGAAGCAGTATATTTTCAGCGATTTAAAGGGAAAGAAGAAGTTTTAGTCATTCCATTTTATCTGTGATTCACCTGCTCTTTAAAAAAATAATTAAAATACTTTCCACCCTCTCTGGTGAGTACATGTTTGGTATCTTTCTTTCCTACTTTGTCTCTCAATTTTGAACTTCTTGGAGATTTTGTCACGGCACTTAGCTCATAGATGCTTAATAGATATTTGCTGAATGAATGGATGGAATTAATAGGAAATTTAGTTTGTCATTACACGGAATACATTTCTCAATAGCAGGAAGCAAGGAGGGAAATTCACAGGAAAGACAAACTTCCTGGGACACACAGAAGACAGGATGAAACCATATTCAATCACCTGCCCCTGCTTTCACTGCTTGTGGAGTGGCCTGGTAAAAAAAAAATCCCCTTTGTGTGCCATCATGAGGTCAGAGCTGTAATTACAGGGCTTCAACTTGGTAACTGTTTGATCTTGGAGAAGTCACTTTAATTAATTTACTTATGATTCTTCATTTTAAAATAGGTCTCTGTAAGAAGCTACTTCCATAGATTCAGGTGATCATAAAGGGCACATACCATACTGCTTGAACCTTTTAGACCTTCTTCCTGAACAGCCGGTTACCCTGTATCTTGTGCTCTGGAAGGAGGGTAATGATTTTGTTTTAAAACTTTGCCTTCCCATTTCCTGAGTATCTGTCTAGAAGCCCTGCAATTCACTCAGGCTTAATTTACAAAGTGGCAGATTTCTCCCTTCAGGGCAAACACATCAGCTGCTGTGTTTACAAAAGCAGTGAAGGCATATTCCTCTTTCTCTTTTAAAGTTTATTCATGCCTCTATGTGCTCAAGGAGGCATGACTAAACTGCAAGGCATGAGGAAGTCTCAGGAAGTAGAAGTCTTTTACTAGCTATAGAGCCTAGTTCTAGCAATACAGATTGATTAAAGTGGCACAGTTCTTCTAATTTATTTTGTGCTTATAAAGGTAGTTTTTACATATAAAAATGGAACCTTCCCTCTATCAGGCAGCATCCAGGCACATTTTCACATTATTTAACTGCATAAAGTACTGAACTGAGAATCGGGAGCTGTGGGTTTGGTTTATGTCTCTGACCTGTTTTTTTTGACCTTGACTTACCCCATGACTGGTTATGGGGGGGGGGTGGAAGCATAACAAAAACTCTATATGCTTAATAATTTTCATAATTACCAAGTGTGTGCCATTTTCACCTCCATCAAAAAAGGGGGGCAGGGAGACCCCCACAGTCTCTGAACTAATTTTACTTCTCTAGCAGCTCTTAACTCTGATTTAAACTTCAAAAGCCAAAAGGGCAAATTTTAAAAACATAAATTTGATCATGCTTAAAACATTCTGATAATTCTGGCTCCGCGTGGTCAGTGAGAATAATTCCTAACTCCTGAGCATGGCCTTCAAAGCCCTGGATGAATATTGCTGCAGCCTATCTTTGACATGGACGGAGCAGGGCACCTGACTTACTATCTCATCTCTGACTGCTCTGCTCTCTCTTATCTACCTTCTGCACTGGTGCCAGGGACCACTCTCTGCCCAGGAAACACACCCAGCATTTTCCATCCATACTCCCTTTGCTGATGCTGTTTCTTCAATTTAGAATGTCCTTCCTCCCCTTTTTACTCCTCTTTTCTACGGGATGACTGAGGAAAGCTCTTCTCTATTTCTTTCTCTAACATTCCTCTTCAGAAATCTATGCTACCACAATAGTGTGTGTACATCTACATTGCTGCATTTAACTCATGGTACAGTTACTTTTACCTGCATGTTTCCCCTGCTAGCCTTTGAGATCTCTGAAATCAGGGACTATTTTTTGCTTATTTTTAATTTTCTTGTGCCTTCTACAGTTCTTGTATGCACTAAGTGATCACTGAGTATTTGATAGATGGTATTGTATTTCTGGTAAGAAAAAATTTTTTTATGTTGTTTTTGTTTATTTTTGACAGAATTGAGACAATGGAACTGATTTGAGAAAATCATGATTCCAACAAAAATTGCAATTTAATTAGTGCTTTTCATTTTGAAGTAAACAGAGTTTTAATACTAATATCTACCTTAGTGAGTGTTTACTATGTATTGACACTATGTTAACAATTTTAGTATTATTTAACTCAATTCGTTTATTATATCTGAAAGTGGGTATTGTCTCCATTTATAGATAAGGAGAATGAAGTTAAAGAAGGCAAATTGCTTGATAAAGGTATCAGAGCTGATTCATGGCGTAGCCTGGATTCAAATTCAAGCTTTTTTGGCTCCAATCTATATGACTTAGAGTCCTTCTGAGTTTCTTCTCTATTCTTTACTCCCCACATACTACCCATTGAGAGGTCTTGTTGATAATACCCCCTTCCATTAAGTCCCAAATTCATGTGCTTTTCCCGTCCCCTTTTTGGCCCTAGCTACCATTATTTCTTACCTCGACTATGGTATTCACTTCCTCACTGATTTGCCTGTGGTTACTCTTGCCCTTTATCCCATACTTCATTCTTGACTCATTTCCAGAATCTTTTTTAAAAAAACCACACATATTACCACATCATCTGCTTAAAGCCTTCTGGTGGCTGGCTTCCTGTTGAGTTTAGGCTAAGATCCAAGGGGCTTGCAAAGGACTCTATAATCTGGCCCAGCCTTCCTCTCAGACTTCATGCCATGTTAGCCTGTTTTTACACAGAATTGTCCAGGCACACAGGCCTTTTGTGTGTTTCTCAAATTCCCCAACCTTACTCTTATCTCAGGGCATTTGCATTTGATATGCCCTCTTCTTATAAAGTTCTTCTTCCAGATAATTTCATGACTGGATCTTCTTAATCATTTAGGTGTCAGAGAGGCTTCTCAGGTCTAATATGAGGAATCCATGGTCTCTATTACTTTGTCATATTACTATTTTCCAGCTTTCTGACATGTACTGCTTTTTGAAATAATCTTATTTCCCCCTTGTCTATTTCTCCCCATAAGAATAAAATCTCAGAATGGTAGAGACTTTGTTAGTACTATTCACTATTATTCCAAACTTAGTCAAAGTACATATTTCAATGTATTTCATGCCATTGATAACAGAGTTGTAGGAAAATGCACGATTAAGCTGAATATCACTCATCTGATTTGGACTTCTGAAAGTTTCCTCAAGGCAGTGCTATATTAGAAAATAAAGTCGAACTGACCTGATCTAAAATTCTGGTTCCACCATTTACTTGGCTTGTGACATTGGCCTATTTGATTCAATCTCTTCATCAGCATACTTCCTAAAACACAGTAATACCTATAGTACATACATAGTGATACCGAATGACTGGCACACTCTCTGGCACTCAATGCATCTAAGCCATTTTTGTGTTTAAATGTCACATGATGGATTCAGAAAAGAAATACCAGGGGTGCCTGGGTGGTGCAGTTGGTTAAGTGTCTGACTCTTGGTTTCAGCTCATGTCATGATCTCCAGGTCATGAGATCAAGCCCCGTTTCAGGCTCCGCATTCAACACAGAGTCCACTTGATTTTCTCTTCCTCTCCCTCGGTCCCTCCAACTCATACTTTCTCTCTAAAATAAATAAATCCATCAAAATCTTAGAGGAGAACACAGGCAGAAACCTCTTTGACTTCGGCCACAGTAAATTCTTGCTAGATACGTCTCCAAAGGCAAGGGAAACAAAAGTAAAAATGAACTATCGGGACTTCATCAGGATAAAAAGCTTTTGCACGGCAAAGGAAACAGTCAACAAAACTAAAAGACAACCTAAGGAATGGGAGAAGATATTTGCAAATGACATTTCAGATAAAGGGCTAGTACCCAAAATATATAAAGAACTTATCAAACTTAACACTCAAAAAACAAAGAATACAGTTAAGAAATGGGCAGAAGATATGAACAGACATTTCTCCAAAGAAGACATACAGAAGGCCAACAGACACATGAAAAAGTGCTCAACATCGCTCAGCATCAGGGAAATCCAAATCAAAACCTCAATGAGATACCACCTCACACCAGTCAGAATGGCCAAAATTAACAAGTCAGGAAACAACAGATGTTGGCGGGGATGCGGAGAAAGGGGAACCCTCCTACACTGTTGGTGGGAATGCAAACTGGTACAGCCACTCTGGCAAATGGTATGGAGGTTTCTCAAGAAATTAAAAATAGAGCTACCCCTATGACTCAGCAATTGCACTACTAGGTATTTACCCCAATGATACAAATGTATTGATCTGAAGGGGCATCTGCACCACAAAGTTTATAGCAGCAATGTCCAGAATAACCAAACTGTGGAAAGAGCCAAGATGTCCATTGACAGAAGAATGGATAAAGAAGATGTGGGGTAATATATATATCAGCCATCAGAAAGGATGACTACTTACCATTTACATTGATGTGGATGGATCTGGAGGGTATTATGTTGAGCAAAATAAGTCAATTGGAGACAGACAATTATATGGTTTCACTCATACATGGAATATAACAAACAGAACAGAGGATCATGAGGGAGGGGAGGGAAAACTGAATGGGAAGTCATCAGAGAGGGAGAAAAACCATGAGAGACTCTTAACTATAGGAAATAAACTGAAGGTTGCTGGAGGAAAGGTGGGTGGGGGGATGGGGTAACTGGGTGATAGGCATGTAGGTGATGTGATGAGCACTGGGTGTTACAGGCAACGGATGAATTATTGAACTCTGCATTTGAAACTAATGATGTACTATATGTTGGCTAATTGAATTTAAATAAAACAATTAAAAAAATAAAATAAATAAATCTGTGGGGAAAAAAAAAAGTAAAAGATATAGCAAAGACTAGTCCTAGAAAGATAGCCAAAGAGGCTCAATGGTGAAGTAGAGGTACAAAGTAGGTTGAAAGGATGTCCATACAGATTGGAATGAGAAATTTTAAGTAGTGAGAACTAATAAGCACACTCATGTGGGAAATAAAAGACTTGTTTTCTATATTAAGGGTAGGATAGTTTTTTCCAGATTGGAAGAGTTTATTAGAGTAGTAATATAAAAGAGCTTTGTGGGAAAGATGAGGAAAAAAATGTTTTGTGAAACCAGGGAGAATTCCTTCTCATTCCTAATCTATAACTTGGAATTGGCTAATGTGCTTTCTCCATAAAATAGGTAATAATAACTTGAACTTTGAAATTTACTTTATCCATATCATATTAATTTTCTTCCTGGATTCACACTAATAAGCAAAGTTGTATTATCATCAACATGTTAGGTAAATAATTTTAAGTATTATTTATGAATTACAAACTATTAAAAGATACCACATACATATGATATGTATTACTTAGGTGTGTGTCAACATACATATGTATACTATTCAAGTGTAAGAGATAGGTTAAAGTTACTAAGGGAAGATACTTTTTTTTTTAAGATTTTATTTATTTATTCATGAGAGACAGAGAGAGAGAGAGAGAAGCAGAGGGAGAAGCAGGCTCCCTGCTGAGCAGGGAGCCCAATGTAGGACTCAATTCCAGGACCCTGGGATCATGACCTGAGCCAGATGCAGACGCTTAACCATCTGAGCCACCCAGGAGCCCGGGAAGATACATTTTGAATATGTAAATCCAAGACTGGATCTCTTGAATAAATATTCAGATTCAATTGTAGTTAATTCTTGGTTATCTTGGTTATCAATTCCTACAGTATCCACGGCTACTGTTTCACTTTTGGACTCTGGTCAGGTATTGTTAAGCATAACTTATAACTTGTTTGCATTTTAAGGAAAGAATATTAATTCTTAGGATCTGTTGTTTTGTATATTTAGTTCATCTTTTTTTTTCCTCCCTAAGAAATGGAATAGAAATAAGGGTTTTAGTTTGTGTTTTCTTTTTTTAATAAAATATTTGGATTGAACTTTTGGCCATTAGTTTGGGGAGTAGAGAAAGGAATTAATTAGATTTGAGACTCCCTAGGTGTCAGATACTGAGGTAGCAGGTATTTTCACACATTATTTTAATTTAGCTTTTAAAGCTCTGATGATGTGAACATACCCAATACTTAAAACAAACAAACAAAAAACAAAACAAAACATAATGAGTGTATGGATTCAGAGGCAAGGATCCACAGAAGGCTTTCAGTCTTTTTTTCCCCCTCTGAATAATCTCTACCATTCAGGCAATGTGCCAATTTAAACATTTTCTTAGAAACCCCTATTGCAGAGTAATACTAGTGTGGGGGAAAAAAAAAAAGAAATTGACCCTGAGACAAGTGGTTATTCCAAAGATTCAGAGACTTGAAAATATCTGGGTTAAAATACACCTAGGAAAAGGATTTTGAGAAGGAGTGTGGAGGAATGTAATCAGAACAGATAGAGGTAGCTGCTAGTTCTACCTGTGACTTTAGTCAAGTCACTGCATCAGAAGCTCAATATCTTGATTGAAAATAAAGATTTAGTAGGTAGGATAATGGCTAATTTGCTGCAAAAAGAACCCATAAACATAATGGTTGCAATGCAATAGACATTTGTTTCTTATTCTAAAAATTGTGTTTCACAAGGAATTCAGAGATCTGGGTTTCTTATATTTTTTTCTTTGCTCCACCATCTTCTAGGGAATTTCCCACATCTGCTGGGGTGCAGCTATGCTGATGCCACGTCTGTGCTGCAGACTATTGGGAAAGGGAAAAGGGGAGTCCAGGGCAAACCACTTCCCTTTAAGCATATTACGTGTCAGTTACATTTATAATTTTTTTTTTCATTCCGTGGGTGAGAACTTAGTCATTTGACATACCGAGTTGCAAGAGAGACTAGGAATTGTTAAACTAATTGGGTGGCCGTTATGTCCCACTGAAAATTACTGTGGAGGAAGGAGCTGATGGATTTAGGGTGACAATCTGTGGTCTGCCACCAAAGGATTGATATTTCTTCTATTGATTTATAAATGCAAGGAATTTCTAGCAGACACAAAGGACTAATGCCTAAACATTTCTTAATTTTTAGGAGGCAAGCCTGCCTCAAGTTGTGTCTGGCATATATAGCCAATCTCTACATGAACTTACTATTCAAAACTCTCTTTTATTTTAGTAAAAATCATGTCACTGAATATAATTTGTCCTCTTCTCCTTCTCTTCATCCAAGGTCATGTTATATTGCGTGTGACTCCTGGTATTTAGTGTGTTCCAGTGGCTCTCTAATATCTGGAGATTTATGGCCAGTGTCCCCAATCTCATCTGATGTGTGTTGGCAACTATTCCTATTCTAGCCCACAACTGTTTGTACAGTCAACATACAATTGGCTAATTGCTTTCATTTGACCAATTGCTTTTGCAGAGCCAGAGTTAGATACATAAAAGCTGTGGGTTCTCTCCTGAAGGACAAAATTGTATTTTTGACAACAGGTATTAATTATAGTAGAAAACAAATAATCTCAAGCCTTAAATCTGGCTTTATTCCAATTTTGAAATTGCCTACTTATAATTCTACCTAAGTAATATTGCATAATACTAGTACATGGTGATAGACATGTTAGTTGAAAATATCAGTACAGTTTTTCAGTTTTCATAGTCATTTCATATTCATATGTAGCCAACTCTAAATTTTAGCATAAGGAAGTTTTCTTCTAAAAGCTTAAAATAAATGTGACACATGCAATTCAACCATTACAAAAGTAGTGCAATGGAAAATACTCTTCTGGTATCCCAGACTCTCAGCTGTACAACATAAAGGTAAATAATTTCAATAGTTTGGTGATTTTCAATACAGACATGTCTCATGCATTGATATGCATAACTATCATCTTTAATGAAATGCAGGAACATACCACTGGCGTTATTCTGTACCTTGCTTCATTTTTTCATTTAATCACACATATTCTAATATAATTAGATTGAACTCATTTTTACCCTAAGGACTACACTATTATATATAGATGTACTATCATTTCTAGTTACATAACCTATTAATGGGTTTCTAGATTGTTTCCAGATATTTACTCCTATGTATAGATCTGCCATTTACATCCCATGCATAAATCTTCCTCTACATGTGCAAATATACTTGTAGGGGAGATTCGTAGAAGAATTATGTAACAAAGTTTCCTATTATTCTTTCTTTTGTTGTTGCTGTTCACTTAGACTTACCAAAAATATAAAGTAATATGATAAGATATATATATATATATAATGTTATATATGCAAATCTACCTATCATCTATGTTTGTATGTATGTACCTATCATCTATCTACATAATGTTTATCCCTTTACCTGTCTCCTCTACATTCTGGCCTAGGACAGACTGCTTCCACCATCCATCGTACATACTGGTAAACCATTATTTATGTCTGATTGCTCCCAGGAAGATGGTTCCCTTTTAGAGATTCCTTTTTTTTTTTTTTAAGATTTATTTATTTATTTAAGAGAGGGAGGGAGAAAGAGAGAGAAGAGGGGAGGGGCAAAAGCAGAGGGAGAGAGAGAATCTCAAGCAGACTCCCTGCTGAGCGCAGAGCCCATGCAGGGAGATCATGACCTGAGCTCAACCACAACCTGAGATCATGACCTGAGCTCAAACCAAGAGTCAGACTTAACTGATTGAGCCACCCAGGCGCCCCTACAGATTCCTGTAAAGCAGTTTCCTATTCCTGAAACATGCAGCTGTTTACATTTTTATCTATGTCCAGACCTAGCCTCAACCCTGAGATCATGACCTGAGCTCAAACCAAGAGTCAGACTTAACTGATTGAGCCACCCTGGCGCCCCTACAGATTCCTGTAAAGCAGTTTCCTATTCCTGCAACATGCAGCTGTTTACAATTTTATCTGCCTATGTCCAGATCTAGCCTCATTTTTCCAATTTTGTCTGTGATATGGAGTTCTGGCTTGTCATTTTCACTCTCCATAACATTGTTTCCTTTTAAATAAAGGAGTGAGAAGAAATTCTTTGTAGTTCTTCAGTATAATCTCATCTTTGTTTTAATCTAAAAAAATACTTGCAGTCATTCTTAGTTTTTAGCAAGTATACAGTTTTTTGTTTTTTTTTTACCCTTTTCATATATTTGTTGGTGACTCCCTTGGGAATCTGAAAGTGAATCAGATTCCATAGTAATTTAGTAGATAGAAAATCAGTTTTTAATTCTTCTAGTGATTTTCTTTAATTTTTTAAAGTGAATGTGTCCAATGTGTATGTATATCAAATTGCCATACTGTTCACTTCAAATATCTCATAATTTTATTTGTCAATTATACCTCAGTAAAGGTGGAAAAAAGTAAAGCACATCTGTCCAATCCAACCTATTTCTCTACTTACCAACGTACAAAACAAAATAATAGGTTTTGTCTCATATTCACATGGAATAGACAATTGGATAAACCCTGCTCTGGTTCTCCTTTCTCATAATTCTCAGATTTTTAAATAATAAAACCACACTATTTTTATATATTTTAAAGAATCATAACAAGTACTAGAGAATTAGAATTCACTTAACTTTTTTAGATAGTTGTATAAGTGCTAAATTTTCTGATTATCAAATAATTTTGCCTGCATTTAGAATTTGTCTTCCCACAAATACTGTTACCATTACCTTTATCCTTTTTCTTTACCTCTTCCTCCTCATCACTATATTTGATATAATTGATTTTATTTCTGTCATTCCTTTTTCTTCCTCTTGAATCTATCATTCTTAGTTGGATTTATACTCATTATTCTTATTTATCACTTCTATTCTTAGAATTTTAGTTTCTTTCTTTCTTGTTTTGGTTTTTCTTCCCCTTTAATTTTAATAGAGATTGTTGTGTTTCTTGATCATCGGTGACCTGATGTTCTCTCTAATCCTGATCTATGTCTTATATGTAAAATGTATATTACATTAAAATACATATACATTAAATCCTGCTATTGCACTTTGAGTGCCTTGAAAGATTTCCTATTTTCTATAATCTTCTTTTACACCTTTATTTTAATACTATCTTCATATCTAACTGTGCCCTTTTGTAGAAGCTATTCTTTCTAAGTTCTTCTTTCCCACCCCACCCCCCAGGATAATTCACTGGTATTTTATGAAATTTCGCTTTTTAAATAAAATATTGTTTCTAGAAATACACCCGTACACTGAGACTTCCTGATAATGTTCTTTTTATTTCTATTGCTGTGATTTTTTTTTCCTTCATGGATATCATTTTTCTTCTTTATTCATCTTCGAATTAGGACAGATATTTATAGGTGCAGTGTTTGCATGTGAGGTTTGTGATGCCTCTGATGATTGTCCACTTGCATCTGCTACCTCCTCACACTCAAATTCAATAATAAAAGCCAGGTTGATTATGTCTACATAATCTCTGCAATCTCTTGCAAATCATGATTTGTGAACACTCAGGTATGTTTTAAGATCTGGGCTGAGTAATCTGTCTTTCATGTTCTCTGTCTCATCTAGGATGTATACTGAAAGGATGAATACAGTCTCCTATATGCAAAGCTCCTAACACCCACCTTGACTTTCATAAAACCCTTTTTTACACAGCATCCTCAAATACAACACAGCCCTACCTCATCATTCTAAATAATGACTTTATATCTAATGGCAATTATACATTCTGAATGGAAGGAGGAAGAGAACTGCAGATGGACAGGAAGAGTTAATGGAGCTATCTTCAGCAGCTTTAGAATGTTGTCTTGGGGGATGACTGACTTTTATCTGGTCAGAATAGCTCCATGCACTGGAATTAGGTGCCTTAGTTGGATAGTGATACTATACTACATTGTTTGATCTTCTCTCTCCTCTTCTCATTTGTAGATAGTAGGACGTGTTTTATAGTCCAAAAATGTGTTTTTTAATTTACTCCTATTGGTAATATAAATACTAGATATTTCTGCAGAATTGTGTCATGTGTTTTTGTTTTTGTTTTAAATCATTGGTTTCACAATTGGTTGTTGTTTGTTTATTTAGTTATTTATTTATTATTTTTAATATCACAGCTAGGGTGACCAACTTGGCTCAATTCACTAGAAACTTTCCTGATTTTAGCATGCATCCCAGGAACTCCCTCACTCTGGCAAACTGGAACACTGGTCACCTTAAAATTTGCAGCTTCTTAATCTTCTTAAATTTAGTTTTGGTCATTTTATTCCACAGCTTTAAAATTTCCTAAGGTTCCCTATTTTCTTCCAGTAAAGTTGTTTCTTTCCACTTTATGGCAACTACTTTATGATGATTTGGTGTCCTTTCTGCATTTATTCATGCTGCTCTCTCTGATGACTGTCTTTTTTTTCTGGCTAATGACATATTTTAGCATTTTATGCTTTTCCAAACATACAAGTTTTTAATATTTTCAAAATCTGCATTATTTGTTCATACCATTGTCTTATGCTTTAAAAAATAGCCATGTCTGTGGTTGGAGTTTTTATTCAGAATTTCCTATTTAGCCGTTTTTCTTAATTAGTTTACTAGAAGCTTCTTTTCCATTAATCTTTTTTGAGTACACTTTTTTTATTATTTTAGATATTTAAAATGCTCTCTCTTCTTCCAATTCATATTTGTTTGTTGTATTTTCCATTCCTTCACTTTCCTTCCTTTTGTGTTTGTTTGTCTTAGGTATTTCTTCTAAAAACCACATATGGCCAGATCTTATTTTTTTTTTCTTGAATTCAACTTGAGAGCATTTATCTTTTAAATTATCAAAGTTAATCTACACAGAATTGTAATTAATGATGTGTTGAGACTTTCCCTTCTATTTTATTTTAATTTTTAATTTATCTTACCTTATTTTCCTGTTGAAAATTTTCCATTTGAAATATCAATTATATGAACCACATTTTCTTCTTTCAATTTCTTGTATTATTGGTTTTCTGCTATTCTCTTATATAATATTAGCCATCTCTAGGTAAAGCACAAAACAGGGTATGGGTTGTACTCCTCTGGTTAACTTGAAGCATAGGAAGAATATCTTTTTCTATTCTAAGAATTTCTTCTAATACTGTTCTTCAAGGCTAATCCACTCACTATTCTAGAATAAACCCCATCACCCACACCCTAGAATAACTCTGTTCAGTTTTTTAAAATTTCAGGCATTGTACTCATGCAGGGAGAATCACTGCATGTCCCAGCTACTGGAACTACATGGTTTGGTTCATGAGTAATGGACAGAAACTAGCCAACTATTCTGTACCTATTGGTATATTCTGACCACTCTTCTCAATCTACCCATGTACCTACTCTGCTTTGCCTGCTTCCTCTTGCTGTTGTTGCTGTATTCCTATTATCAGGTAGGGTGGACATCTATTGTGTTGGGGGGTTAGGGAGAGCTGCCAGTGCTTCTGATTCATGACTATGACCTTTTGTGTAGCTATTCAGCAATGTTCCCCAATACCATTACCATTTGGAGAGCTCTAGTCAGAAAACTATGAGCTGAGTGCTCACTCTTAATGGCAAAGATGCTTTTCACCTTTGGCCCATTTAAGAGCACTTCCAAATTATATCCCCAGGCCCTGGACAACAGATGGCTAAGAGAGGGAAAGTAAAAGAGGTGCTTAAAATTCTCAACTCCAAGTTAATTGTCTTTGGCACTTTTATATGTCTGCTTGGGTACCTGTTAAAGTTCTTTCTTAAGCTTCTTAAGCTTCAAAAGCTTGGATTTCCCAGTGTTTATAGTCATATCTGAGTATGGATCTGCATTAACTAAACTTGCTATATCATTTTTTTAACTCAGTGATTTGTTATGAAAGTAGAAGTTTGTAGCTAATACTCAGTGCATCATTTTCCTTTGATAATGCCAAAAAAAATCTCAGATAGTACCCCATTCAGTTATCTCTTTCTGGTTCTGCCTTCCCCAACTTACCTGGGATAGGGTTTCCTGTCTGCTCCATGTGTCCTATGCTTATCTCAGTGTTAGCATGCAAAACACTATGAATGCTTTTGTCTCTTCTAATGGGCAGCATGCTCCTTGATGGAGCAAAAGAGTATCTCTCAAGTACATGCATAGCATCTAGCAAATTTCCTAGCACAGAATTTGCTAAATGATTTCCCTACCAAATATGTCCAAGAAGGTAAATGGCAATTTATCCCAGGACAAATAGATGTCTAACATTTAATGAAAAGTTCTGAAATGGAGAATTTATTTTTTCACATTATGATTTTGAAAACTGGAAAATATTTTCTTAATTTTCAAGTTGTATAATTTATCTGCTCAAGAAAGTAACACAACATATACTTACTTATCATTGCTTTTAATGGCTTATCTGAGAATCATGCTGCTAAGAATGGGAAATATGGTTAATATCTGTTTCCTACAGGGATAAACCAAGCCTAGTTAAGAGAAACAGGACAAAAGTAAACAGATTTGGGGCGGAGCAAGATGGCAGAGGAGTAGGAGACCTGGATTTTGTCTGGTCTCAGGAATTCAGCTGAATAGGGATCAAACCTTTCTGAACACCTAGAACTCAACAGGAGATCGAAGATAAGAATAGTAACAACACTCTGAACAGAAAAGTGACCACTTTCTGGAAGGTAGGACGGGCAGAGAAGTGAATCCGAGGCGATATTCGGGAGGATAGACGGCGGGGGAGGGGGCCTCCGTCGGCCGCTTCTGGCAAGTGATAGAGCCGCGGAGCACAAAATTGGACCTTTTAGAAGTTGGCTCCGCTGAGGGACGTCACTGCAGTGGCTAAGCGGGGGGTGGAATCTTCCTAGGACAGTGTGGTCTCAGGACGCTTGGGGTCACAGAAAGAACGGGGGTGCCTGAGTGTGGCAGAGCTCCCAGTTATCAGAGCGGGGGAGCCGGCTGCAGAGATGGAGCCGAGGCACAGGCTCTCAGCTTGGGGTTGCCATAAAATGTGATCCACGGCCCAGTTGGGCCACTGCTCCTCCAGCAGGGACCCAACAAGTCGCAGAGCTGGGGAGACTCCCCTTCCTCCCCCGGGAGGAGCGGCGCGGGAGCACATCACAGGGATCTGCTGGGTTTGGAGACTCCACACGGGGTCAGGTGCCAGAGATAGAAACGCTCGGTCACAGGCCAGGTGAGAACGGAGTGCGGCCCGAGACCAGGGAGAGGGGAGTGACTGCTTTTCTCTGGGGGCACACTGAGGAGAGGGGCCCCAAGTTCTCAGCTCCTCCGGGTGGAGATTGGGAGGCCACCATTTTCGCCCTGGTCCTCCAAAGCTGTACCGAGAGCTTGCAGGGAACAAAATCTCCTGAGAGCAAACCCCAGCAGCTTGCTTAGCCCAGACCAACAAAAGCGGGGCAATGCAGCCTCTGGCAAAGACATTTGGAAACCACGGCAACAGGCCCCTCCCCCAGAAGAACAGCACGAACAGCCAGCAAGCCAAGACCAAGTTTATCGATCAAGGAGAATGGGAGAACTCCAGCGCTAGGGGAATACAGCACATAGAATTCATGGCTTTTTTTTTTTTTACCATGATTCATGAGTTCATCAAAGTTAATTTTTTAACTGTTTTTTTTTTAATTTTTCTTTTTCCCTTTTTCAACCAACATCTTATCAATCCCTTTTTTTAAAAAAAACATTTTTTATTTTTCATTTTTAGAGTCATATTTTATCCCTTCATAGTAATTACCCTTATTTTTGGCATATATATATATGTTGTTCTCTCTTTAAAATTCTGAGATACAGTTTCTTCTAACAGATCAAAATATACCCTAAATCACTACTGTATGGCTTTGTTCTAGTCTCCTGCCTGATCACATTCTCTCCCTTTTTTCTTTCTTTTTTTTTAAATCTTCTTCTTTGTTTTTTCAAACAACTTATCTTATCAATTCCTTTTATAAAATCTTTTATACTTTTCCTCTTTACAGTCATCTTCCATCCCTTCATTGTATCAACCCTTATTTTGTACATATATGTCTTTCTTCCTTTAAAATTTTAGGAGGCACTTTTTTCTAACAGACCAAAATACACCCAAAATCTAGTGTGTGGCACTGATCTATGCACTAACCTGATCATATTTGATCATATTCTGTTTTTTTTGTTTTGTTTTGTTCTGTTTTTGTTTGTTTTTATCTTTTTCATTTTCTTTTTTTTCTCTTTCTTTTTTCTTTCTTTCCCTTTCTTTTCCCCTGGTTTCAGGTCTTTTCTGATTTGTATACATTATATTTGCTGGGGACGTTGTAAACCTGTTAGCATTTTGTTCTTTCATTCATCTATTCTCCTCTGGACAAAATGACAAGACGAAAAAAATCACCTCAGCAAAAAGAACAAGAGGTAGTACTGTCTGCCAGGGACATACTCAATACGGACATTAGTACGATGTCAGACCTAGAGTTCAGAATCATGCTTTAAAGATACTAGCTGGGCTTGAAAAAAGTGTAGAAGTTATTAGAGAAACCTTTCTGGAGAAATAAAAGAACTAAAAACTAACCAAGTCGAAATCAAAAAGGCTATTGATGAGGTCCAATCAAAAATGGGGGCACTAACAGCTTGGATAAATGAGGCAGAAGAGAGAATCAGCGATATAGAAGACCAAATGATGGAAAATAAAGAGGCTGAGAAAAAGAGAGATAAACAACTACAGGATCATGAAGCCAGAATTAGAGAGATAAGTGATATGATAAGATGAAACAACATTAGAATAATTGGGATCCCAGAAGAAGAAAGAGAGAGAGGGGCAGAAGGTATATTGGAGCAAATAATAGCAGAGAACTTCCCTAATGTGAGGAATGAAACAGGCATCAAAATCCAGGAGGCACAGAGAACCCCTCTCAAAATCAATAATAATAGGCCAACACCCCAACATCTGATAGTAAAACTTAGGACCCTCAGAGACAAAGAGAAAATCCAGAAAGCAGCTCGGGAGAAGAGATATGTAACCTACAATGGTAGAAATATTAGATTAGCAACAGATCTATCCACAGAGACATGGCAGGCCAGAAAGGACTGGCAAGATATCTTCAGAGCACTAAACGAGAAAAATATGCAGCTAAGAATACTATATCCAGCTAGGCTGTCATTGAAAATAGAAGGAGAGATAAAAAGCTTCCAGGAAAAACAAAAACAAAAGGAATTTGCAAACACGAAACCAGCCCTCCAAGAAATATTGAAAGGGGTCCTCTAAGCAAAGAGAGAGCCTAAAAGCAGCATAGATCAGAAAGGAACACAGACAATATACAGTCACAGTCACCTTATAGGCAATACAATGGCACTAAATTCATACCTTTCAATAGTTACCCTGAACGTAAATGGGCTCAAAGCCCCAATCAAAAGACACAGGCTATCGATTGGATTAAAAAACAAGACCCATCAATATGCTGTCTGCAAGAGACTCATTTTAGACCCCAAGACACCCCCAGATTGAAAGTGAGGGGGTGAAATACCATTTACCATGCTAATGGACACCAAAAGAAAGCTGGGGTGCCAATACTTATATCAGACAAATTAGATTTTAAAACAAAGAGTGTAATAAGAGATGAGGAAGGACACTATATCCTACTTAAAGGATCTATCCAACAAGAAGATCTAACAATTGTAAATATCTATGCCCCTAACATGGGAGGAGCCAATTATATAAGGCAATTAATAACGAAAGCGAAGAAACACATTGACAACAATACAACAATAGTGGGGGAATTTAACATCCCCCTGACTGAAATGGACAGATCATCTAAGCAAAAGATCAACAAGGAAATAAAGACTTTATGTGACACACTGGACCAAATGGACTTCACAGACATATTCAGAACATTCCATCCCAAAGCAACGGAATACACATTCTTCTCTAGTGTCCATGGAATATTCTCCAGAAATGATCACATCCTAGGTCACAAATCAGGTCTCAACTGGTACCAAAAGATTGGGATTATTCCCTGCATATTTTCAGACCACAATGCTTTGAACTAGAACTCAATCACATGAGGAAAGTCGGAAAGAACTCAAATACATGGAGGCTAAAGTGCATCCTACTAAAGAATGAATGGGTCAACCAGGAAATTAAAGAAGAATTAAAAAAATTCATAGACACCAATGAAAATGAAAACACAACTGTTCAAAATCTTTGGGATACAGCAAAGGCAGTCCTGAGAGGAAAGTATATAGCAATACAGGCCTTTCTCAAGAAACAAGAAAGGTCTCAAATACACAACCTGACCCTACACCTAAAGGAGCTGGAGAAAGAACAGCAAATAAAGCCTAAACCCAGCAGGAGAAGAGAAATCATAAAGATCAGAGCAAAAATCAATGAACTAGAAACCAAAAGAACAGTAGAACAGATCAACAAACCTAGGAGCTGGTTCTTTGAAAGAATTAACAAGATTGATAAACTGCTGGCCAGACTTATCAAAAAGAAAAGAGAAAGGACCCAAATCAACAAAATCCTGAATGAAAGAGGAGAGATCACAACCAACACCAAAGAAATAC
>NW_027397071.1:40971098-41028837 GCF_003265705.2 Callorhinus ursinus
AAGAGATATGTAACCTACAATGGTAGAAATATTAGATTAGCAACAGATCTATCCACAGAGACATGGCAGGCCAGAAAGGACTGGCAAGATATCTTCAGAGCAGTAAACGAGAAAAATATGCAGCTAAGAATACTATACCCAGCTAGGCTGTCATTGAAAATAGAAGGAGAGATAAAAAGCTTCCAGGAAAAACAAAAACTAAAGGAAATTGCAAACACGAAACCAGCCCTCCAAGAAATATTGAAAGGGGTCCTCTAAGCAAAGAGAGCGCCTAAAAGCAGCATAGATCAGAAAGGAACACAGACAATATACAGTCACAGTCACCTTATAGGCAATACAATGGCACTAAATTCATACCTTTCAATAGTTACCCTGAACGTAAATGGGCTCAAAGCCCCAATCAAAAGACACAGGCTATCGATTGGATTAAAAAACAAGACCCATCAATATGCTGTCTGCAAGAGACTCATTTTAGACCCCAAGACACCGCCAGATTGAAAGTGAGGGGGTGGAAAACCATTTACCATGCTAATGGACACCAAAAGAAAGCTGGCATGCCAATACTTATATCAGACAAATTAGATTTTAAAACAAAGAGTGTAATAAGAGATGAGGAAGGACACTATATCCTACTTAAAGGATCTATCCAACAAGAAGATCTAACAATTGTAAATATCTATGCCCCTAACATGGGAGGAGCCAATTATATAAGGCAATTAATAACGAAAGCGAAGAAACACATTGACAACAATACAACAATAGTGGGGGAATTTAACATCCCCCTGACTGAAATGGACAGATCATCTAAGCAAAAGATCAACAAGGAAATAAAGACTTTATGTGACACACTGGACCAAATGGACTTCACAGACATATTCAGAACATTCCATCCCAAAGCAACGGAATACACATTCTTCTCTAGTGTCCATGGAATATTCTCCAGAAATGATCACATCCTAGGTCACAAATCAGGTCTCAACTGGTACCAAAAGATTGGGATTATTCCCTGCATATTTTCAGACCACAATGCTTTGAACTAGAACTCAATCACATGAGGAAAGTCGGAAAGAACTCAAATACATGGAGGCTAAAGTGCATCCTACTAAAGAATGAATGGGTCAACCAGGAAATTAAAGAAGAATTAAAAAAATTCATAGACACCAATGAAAATGAAAACACAACTGTTCAAAATCTTTGGGATACAGCAAAGGCAGTCCTGAGAGGAAAGTATATAGCAATACAGGCCTTTCTCAAGAAACAAGAAAGGTCTCAAATACACAACCTGACCCTACACCTAAAGGAGCTGGAGAAAGAACAGCAAATAAAGCCTAAACCCAGCAGGAGAAGAGAAATCATAAAGATCAGAGCAAAAATCAATGAACTAGAAACCAAAAGAACAGTAGAACAGATCAACAAACCTAGGAGCTGGTTCTTTGAAAGAATTAACAAGATTGATAAACTGCTGGCCAGACTTATCAAAAAGAAAAGAGAAAGGACCCAAATCAACAAAATCCTGAATGAAAGAGGAGAGATCACAACCAACACCAAAGAAATACGAACAATTCTAAGAACATATTATAAGCAACTCTATGCCAGCAAATTAGATAAGCTGGGAGAAATGGGTGCATTCCTAAAGATGTATCAACTACCAAAATTGAACCAGGAAGAAATAGAAGACCTGAACAGACCTATAGCCACTAAGGAAATTGAAGCAGTCATCAAAAATCTCCCAACAAACAAAAGCCCAGCGCCAGATGGCTTCCCAGGGGAATTCTATCAGACATTTAAAGAAGAATTAATACCTATTCTCCTGAAACTGTTCCAAAAAATAGAAATGGAAGGAAAACTTCTGAACTCATTTTATGAGGCCAGCATTACCTTGATCCCAAAACCAGACAAAGACCCCATCAAAAAGGAGAATTACAAACCAATATCCTTGATGAACATGGATGCAAAAATTCTCACCAAAATACTAGCCAATAGGTTCCAACAGTACATTAAAAGGATTATTCACCACGACCAAGTGGGATTTATCCCTGGGCTGCAAGGTTGGTTCAACATCCGCAAATCAATCAACGTGATACAATACATTAACAAAAGAAAGAACAAGAATCATATGATCCTCTCAATAGATTCAGAAAAAGCTTTTGACAAAGTACAGTATCCTTTCTTGATCAAAACTCTTCAGAGTATAGGGATAGAGAGTACATACCTCAGTATCATAAAAGCCATCTACGAAAAACCTACAGCGAATATCATTCTCAATGGAGAAAAGCTGAGAGCTTTTCCCCTAAGGTCAGGAACGCGGCAGGGATGTCCACTCTCACCACTGCTATTCAACATATTATTAGAAGTCCTAGCCACAGCAATCAGACAACAAAAAGAAATCAAAGGCATCCAAATCGGCAAAGAGGAAGTCAAACTCTCACTCTTTGCAGATGATATGATATTGTATGTGGAAAACCAAAAGATTCCACCCCAAAACTGCTAGAACTCATACAGGAATTCAGTAAAGTAGCAGGGTATAAAATCAATGCGCAGAAATCAGTGGCATTCGTATACACCAACAACAAGACAGAAGAGAGACAAATCAAGGAGTCGATCCCATTTACAATTGCACCCAAAACCATAAGATACCTAGGAATAAATTTAACCAAAGAGGCAAAGGATCTGTACTCAGAAAACTATAAAATACTCAGGAAAGAAATTGAAGAAGACACAAAGAAATGTAAAAATGTTCCATGCTCATGAATTGGGAGAACCAACATTGTGAAGATGTCAATGCTACCTAGAGCAATCTACACATTCAATGCAATCCCCATCAAAATACCATCCACTTTTTTCAAAGAAATGGAACAAATAATCCTAAAAATTGTATGGAACCAGAAGAGACCCCGCATAGCCAGAGGAATCTTGAAAAAGAAAAGCAAAGCTGGTGGCATCACAATTCCGGACTTCCAGCTCTATTACAAAGCTGTCATCATCAAGACAGTATGGTACTGGCACAAAAACAGACATATAGGTCAATGGAACAGAATTGAGAGCCCAGAAATGGACCCTCAATTCTATGGTCAACTTATCTTTGACAAAGCAGGAAAGATTGTCCAATGGCAAAAAAACATTCTCTACAACAAATGGTGTTGGGAAAATTGGACAGCCACATGCAGAAAAGTGAAACTGGACCATTTCCTTACACCACACACAAAAATAGACTCCAAATGGTTGAAAGACCTAATCGTGAGACAGGAGTCCATCCAAATCCTAAAGGAGAACACAGGTAGCAAGCTCTTCGACCTCAGCCGCAGCAACTTCTTCTTAGAAACATTGCCAAAGGCAAGGGAAGCAAGGGCAAAAATGAACCATTGGGATTTCATCAAGATAAAAAGCTTTTGCACAGCCAAAGAAACAGTCCACAAAACCAAAAGACAACCGACAGAATGGGAGAAAATATTTCAAATGACATATCAGATAAAGGGCTAGGATCCAAAATCTATAAAGAACTTATCAAACTCAACACCCAAAGAACAAATAATCCAATCAAGAAATGGGCAGAAAACATGAACAGACATTTTTCCAAAGAAGACATCCAAATGGCCAACAGACACATGAAAAAGTGCTCAACATCGCTCGGCATCAGGGAAATCCAAATCAAAACCTCAATGAGATACCACCTCACACCAGTCAGAATGGCTAAAATTAACAAATCAGGAAATGACAGATGTTAGCGGGGATGTGGAGAAAGGGGAACCCTCCTACACTGTTGGTGGGAATGCAAGCTGGTGCAACCCCTCTAGAAAACAGTATGGAGGTTCCTCAAACAGTTGGAAATTGAGCTACGATACGATCCAGCAATTGCATTACTGGGTATTTACCCCAAAGATACAAATGTAGGGACCCGAAGGGGTACGTGCACCCCAATGTTTATAGCAGCAATGTCCACAATAGCCAAACTGTGGAAAGAGCCAAGATGTCCATTGACAGATGAATGGATAAAGAAGAAGTGGTATATATACCCAATGGAAAATTATGCAGCCATCAAAAGGAATGAGATCTTGCCATTTGCAACGACATGGATGGAACTGGAGGGTGTTATGCTGAGTGAAATAAGTCAATCAGAGAAAGACATGTATCCTATGACCTCACTGATATGAGGAATTCTTAATCTCAGGAAACACACTGAGGGTTGCTGGATGGGTGGGGGCTGGGAGGGATGGGGTGGCTGGGTGATAGACATTGGGGAGGGTATGTGCTATGGTGAGCTCTGTGAATTGTGCAAGACTGTTGAATCACAGATCTATACTTCTGAAACAAATAACGCAACATATGTTAAGAAAAAGAAAAAGAAGAAGATAGCAGGAGGGGAAGAATGAAGGCGAGTAAGTAAGAGGGGGAGACGAACCATGAGAGACGATGGACTCGGAAAAACAAACTGAGGGTTCTAGAGGTGAGGAGGTTAGGGGGATGGGTTAGTCTGGTGATGGGTATTAAAGAGGGCACATTCTGCATGGAGCACTGGGTGTTATGCACAAACAATGAATCATGGAACACTACATCAAAAACTAATGATGTAATATATGGTGATTAACATAACAATAAAAAATTTTTAAAAAAAAGTAAGCAGATTTAACAGATACTGTTCCTCACCAAAAATTAAAAGTAAGTTTTATTGAAATCAACTCTTGTTGTTAAAACTGGAAAAGAATCACTGTGTATGAATATGAGAAGTAGAAAGTTATAAAAAGGGATAAAAAGCATGCAATGTTCAGAAATGTATTTACTCATCTCACTCTAATTTGCCAAAGAAGGGGAGGAAGGAGGAGTTTTAGAATTGCAAGCTTTGACTTGGCAATTCTCAAAGTGAATTTTGACTAAATATGTTCTGACAGTAGAACAAATTTATTTTTCCAAGTGTATTTGATTTTTGTCTATGTAGCAGATCTCACCCTTATCCAGCTTCAGAAGATCCAAGGAAAATAAAACTTAGAAAGCCTAATCTAATGTCTGTAACATAAGCTTGCATATAGTTCAGTAAATTGCATAAAATCAATAGTGTTCTAAATACAGTTCTGACTCCACTGGAGAATTTACACTAGATAACCTTAAAAGTGTTTACAATTGCTTCCACCCCATCACATTGTCTCAACCAATATTTAGTGCATATTGTTTGACAATGGCAATAATGATATCTAACATGGCTGGAGAGTCCATTTTTCAGAGGCTAATTGATCACTTTCAAATCTATAAATACTGTAGCCGCTTTATTCTACCATAAAATAAGTTAACCAACAGTAGCTTTAGTTGTTGAACTCATGCTTTGATTTTGTTTGAATGAAATAATTTTAGCCTTTTCAGGAGAAAGACAAAAATATAAATGGATATGATATCTAGCCCACAGTAGCAATGCATGTTAATGGAGATGATTCTACAATTCATACTTCCTGTTTCACAGCATCCATGCCTTAACAAAGCCCATCTAAAATGCTTATTGAAAATGTAAAGTTGCAGGGGCGCCTGGGTGGCTCAGTCGGTTGGGCGTCTGCCTTTGGCTCAGGTCATGATCCCGGGGTCCTGGCATCAGGCTCCCTGCTCGGCAGGGTGCCTGCCTCTCCCTCTCCCTCTGCTGATCCCCCTGCTTGTGCTCTCTTGCTCTCTCTCTTTCTGTGTCAAATAAATAAAATCTTAAAGAAAAAATGTAAAGTTCCAGACTTATGTTTTTGCTATATTCTATTGCTACCACAAATTTTATTCTCTTTTATCTTGCCTTTTTTGTTCATATTTGTAAGTGATAAATTTTGTACATTTTACATTTTGTATTTGGTTTATCTGTTTACTTTGTATTCATTTGCATGTATGATGGCATAAGTCTATAGAATAATGCAGCTGATATCGAATTTTATATTGCTATTGGGCATATACTGCATAAGAAGTTTATCTGATCTCTAACTTAATCACAGAAAAATATTGCTAAAGGGAGAGTTTGCTTCACAACAATGAGACCTATGCCTTTGTAAAATGTATTTAACTTTAAACCCATTATATAGCGTTAAGATATAATTTTCATATTTTCTGCCACAGTTAGATGAGATTTCTTGTATGTAGCTATTGAATTTAAGCAAAAGTGTAACTAAAGAGGTCTTTATGTGATGTGATTTAAGCATATCTAGATGAGTTATCAATGTCTTGATAATGTTATGGACACACAGCAAATAAAGCAAATATTTCAGAGGAATACAACTTTATGCTATTTAAAAGTTGAGCTACAGCAATGAAATTGTGTGTTATGTTTCAGTTCCACCACCTGAAGTGGTAGTTAGTTCAAAGCAGGTGAAAACCTATACGTTAAAAACTTACAAAAAACTTTCTGCAACATTCCATAAGTGTATGGCTATATCCATCTTCTTTTGTGCTTCATCTAGGCCTGTAAGAGAGGCATATCACTTTCCCATTACAGTGCCATATTTGAAATGCTCCATTTATATTCTTAATGCCTTTCATATCTAATTCCTTATATAGTTTAATAGCACACTTAGGCTTTCTAGGCCAGGAAAAAGAAGTAACTAAAGACAATAGAGTGCACTGCAGCTGACTGGATGGAATAGGCCAGTTAACACAGAAAACAATAGGTCTTTAGGAAAAGACCTCCAAGTGTAATATATTCCTTTCCTTATTTCAATTGTGCTTATGATGATACTTGCTCCTAGTAATTGAGCTAAATAGATCTACCCCAAACCAATTTCAAAATAAGTGATTAACTTTATTATCCTTTCTGAGATCACTTCTTGCCCATCTTTTACACAAATAGTTGCCATGGCATTTTTAATAGCCAGAAAATCTGAGGTCTTGTCTTACTCATCCTTCTACATTTTCACAACTTAGCTGGAGCTCCAGCATAGTAATGTTTCAAAAAATGCTATGCATTCACCTCTGCACATAATTACCTCCCTAGAAGATAAGGAGATGTTGCATATGGTAACAGTTCTAGCACATTTTTTACATTCTCTGAAATATTAACCAAGAAGGAATTTATTGAGAAGAAAAAAATATCAAAGCATCACTTTATAATCAGAGTGAGGAAAATACCCCAAATCCATATCTTTATCTTGATGAGATAACATATTTCTAATAGATCTATACTCCAGGCGCTGTTTCTTAAAGAAGAATGTTCGATAATGGTGGTCTCAGGTGATCTGTTAAATGGCTGATAGGCATTTTAGTGGTTTCGGAGAAAAATAAATTTTCATGGATACCTATGACATGTAAATTTATAATTTTACATGCATTACCGTTATGTTATTAATAATCATAAAATCTGTAAATGTTGGTGCTGTTTTACAAGAATCTTTCACCTAGTATTCAGTGATAGAGCACAAAAATTCTCAGTGAACATAATTTCATATGATTTGTGTTTTGGCTTTTTCATTTATTAATTTCCATTTTATGATGGTATTATATATTATATTACATTGCCATGGCAGATAGACCCTCTGATGATCTCCAGTGATCCTTACCTCTTAGTGGGCACGCCACTGTGTAATCACTTCCCTTGGGAGTGGATGAGACCTATGACTTGGGTCTAACTAACAGAACATGGCAAGGTGATAGGATGTCACTTTCATGATTAAGTGACTTCACATAAGACAGTATCTTCAATAAACTGGAAATCGAAATTCTGCTTGCTGATCTGATGCAACAACCATGGGGAGAAACCCCTATGGCAAGGTACTTTGGGAAGCCTCTGGGGACTGTGGGTGACCTCTGGAAACAGAAGGCAACTTCTAGACTATGGAAAGCTAGAGCCCTGAGTCATAGAGTAACAAGAAAATAAATTGTGTCAACAACCTGAGTGAGCAGTGGAAATGGATTCTTTCCCAGTCATACTTCCAGATGAGAATGCAGCCCAGCTAATACTTTGATTGAAGCTTTATGGAATCATGAACAGAGGACTTAGTCAAGTCATGTCTAGACTCCTGACCTACGGAAATTGTGAAATAAAGAGTGTGTCTTTTTTAAAGCCCTTGAAGTAGTCATTATTTGTTATAGAGCAATAGAAAATTAATAAAATCACTAATTCACAATGATGTATCTATGGCTTAAAAATGGCTCACTGAAGAACTGAAAATAGCAACATAATACCAGAACTCAGAATCAAATTGTAATCATAGTGAACAGGGCTGCATTATGGATATATAATGAAAATCTGTTTGTGCTAATTAAGTGAATCTGAAAGTTTAATACATGTATACAAAAAGCAGAGAAATTTCTCTACTTGATTTCACTGGAATGTGATTAGTTTATTACAAAGTTTATTTTCTCTTATAAAACTTTTCCTCCCAACAGTACTACATCATCACTGATTATTAGGTATTTTCAAATTAAATATTGTAATCTTTGGTAACTAATCAAATTCTTTTATTTTTCCCAAGCTACAAATGAATATTTTCTAGTTAAAGGAAGAAATTTGTCAGTAAATTCAGAAGAAAGACCAAGTATAGAAGAATCATTCAAAGTTGCACTCCACGTATGGCATTAATAGACATGACATAAACTACTGCCAAGAGTCTTAGAAAACCAGACAAATAATATGCTCAGAAAGAAAACAGAATTAGCACTTGGCAGAATTCCTCTCTCAAATGGCATTCTTTGTCATTACACACTATCAGTGGCATATAATATAGAAGAAAAATTAATAGCCCATATGTGTCTTAATAGATATGTCAATTTAGAGTTGTCTAAAACAACTAATATCAAAGTATGAATCAGCCCTCGGCATATGTTTGGAATCTATGTAAGAACCAATGACTTATTTTTTAACTTTTTATTTTGAAATAATTTTAGGCTTATAGAAGTTTTACAAAGATTGCACAGAGAGTTCCTATATTTCACAGCTTCCATCTCATATAACTATGATAAATTAATCAAAATTGGAAGATATGTACTTAATCAGATTCAGTAATTTTTCCCCAAATGTCCTTTTTATGTCCCAGTGTACAACCCTGTCTACCATGTTGCATTTAATCATCACTTTACCTTTAGCTTCCTTCAATTTGTGAAATTTTCTGTCCTTACTTGTTCTTCATAACATTGCTACTTTTTAAAAACTATTCAGACATTTTGTAGAAGGTCCCTCAATTTGGGTTTGTTTGATGTTTTCTTCTAATTCAACTGGGATAAGGATTTGAGGGAAGATGAATACAGAAGGGAAATGCCCTTCTCATCTCATCAGTATATATTAGCAATATGGCCTATTGCTGGTCATTTTAACCTTTGTGACATAGTTAAGGTGATGTCTGCTAGGTTTCTCCACTGTAAAGTTACTATTTTTTCTTTCCATATTCTGTTTGTTATAAGCAAACCACTCATTCTATCCCATATTCAAGGAAAGGAGAATTAAGCTCCACCTCCTGGAGTGAAAAATATCAAAGACTTTATGAACATAAGTTAAACAACCATAGTAATTAAGAAATATTTGCAGGGAGATACTTTGAAGTCATGGAACTGTTTTATTTTTCCTCAAAGTTTGCCTGCTAATTATATCAGTCAGCAGTGGACCTTGCCTGCAGCAATTATTACTGTGGTATTTTAATGGTGATCTTCTACTTCCCTCATTTTTTTATTTGGAATTCATGAATAATTTGGAATTCATCTATAAGTAAGATTTGTCCCTTTTCCTCTATTTATTTTTCTAATCATTTATTTATATGAATATATACTCATGGATATTTATCTTATTCTTTGCATTATAATCCAATAATATAATGATTTATTTTTCGATCAAAAATTCCAGCTTTAAACATTGGGAGCCATTTCAGGTTGGTTGCTGTATCCTTTTGAAATGTACCCAGTCTTTTGTTTGTTTCCAACACTTTCTTCTTGGCACTGCAAGATGCTAGGTTCATCTTATATTTTCCTAAATACAGTTTTTGAATCAGCTATTGCTCAAAAGAGCACTGATCCTTTTATTGGAGATTGGAATTTAGAATCCAATATCTTGGTACCAAGTGTACTCGTTTCACTTGGGGTGTTACCGGTTGTAGACCCTCTCAGTAGACAAACTAAGAAACATGTATATGTATTCTAACATATGTGTCCACACATACCTACATTTGTATATCTATTTATCTGAAATATATTAAGATAAATATGAGTTCATGATGATATAGTCTACTCTAATCCATTACCACAGGGTTCATTCATGCCTTCCACCTTGCTTGTATATGTATTTATGTAACTTATTTTTCTGACAGTGAGAAACTTAGTTCTCCTTATCTTTGATTTATATACCTATTTATTGAACCTAGCATGCATGTAAATCAATATCAGAATTGTTCAATGAAGCCCTATTAGTAACAAATTTATAAACTCGAGTACAATGTTATTATACAGTTTTATTTGTTTAGTCTTCAGTCTTTATCTAGTCAAAACATTGTTTTTGAAAGTTACCTAGGTCAGATCCTCCCCCCTCACCCTCATGTAACCTATGGATACATTTGTAACAGAATTAGATTCCCTTGTCACAGCTTACATTCCATACTGTGATTGATATCCTGTTTGATTTTCCTTATAGTTTGCATAAAGTTCATGCTTTCTGTTGTACTGTTCTATTGGCTGTGAAAATGCATAGAGTCGTGTATCCAGCACAGAGGTATCATAAGGAACAGTTCCAGCATCTAAAAATTCTCTGACGTAGCCCCCTCTACCCAGCCACACACACTTACAAATCTCTGACAATCAATGACCAGTCTTCTATCACTATTATTTTGCTCTTTCCAGAATGCTGTATAAAGGGAATAATACAAAATGTAGCCTTGGGGTTTAGCTTCTTTCAAATAGCAAAATACATTTAAGGTTAATTTATGTTGTTGTGTGAACCAATAGAAAATTTTTCTTAGATCTGAGTAGTAATCCATTCTATGAATGTGTGACAGTTGATTTATTCATTCACCTGTTGAAGGATATCTTGTTATTCTCAGGCTTTGGCCATTATCAATAAAACTGCTATAAACATTCACATGCAGGTTTTGTATGAACAGAAAATTTCAATTTTCTTGGGTAAATATCTAGGAGTGGGATGGCTGGGTTGTTTTGTAAGTATATGATTAACATTTTAAGAAACTGTGAACCTGTTTCTAAAGTGCCTGTACCATTTTGCATTCCCAATAGCAATGAATGAGAGTTCCTGATGCTCTGTACTGCCTTTTCCCCAGCATTTCATATTGATAGTTTTATTCTTTTTTTTTAAGTTATTCTAAAGATATGTTGTGTTATATCATTTTGGCTTTATTTTTCATTTCTCTAATGACTAATAATGTTGAGCATCTTTTCATAGGCTTATTTTATCATTTTGGCTTTATTTTTCATTTCTCTAATAACTAATAATGTTGAGCATCTTTTCATAGGCTATTTTCCATTTGTATATCTTTTGGAAGAGTGTTCATTTAGATATTTTGCCTATTTTTCCATTGATTTTTTTTAATTGGTGTGTGTGTGTGTGTGTGTGTGTGTGTATGTATTATTATATAAGTCCTTTATAAGATAGGTGATTGGCAAATATATTACCCCAGTCTGTGAGTTGCATTTTTACTCTCTTACCAGTTTATTTTACAGAGCAAAAGATTTAATTTAGTGAAGCCCAATTTATTAATATTTTTATGGATTTTGCTTTAGCTGTCATATCTTAAAAGTAATCACCAAATCTAATGTCATGCAGATTTTCTCCTATGTTTTCTTCTAGAAATTGTATAGTTTTACATTTTACACTGGGGGCCAATGATCTATTCTAAGTTAATATTTGTATATGGTGTGAAGCATGTACTGAGGTTCATTATTTTGTATATGAATATTTAGTTGGCTTACATCTGTTTGTTGAAACAGATGTGTTGTTGAAAAGCTTATCCTTTCTCCATCAAATTGCTTTTGCACCTCGGTCAAAAATTAGTTGCTTTTTTCTTTTCCTTTCTTTTCTCTTCCTTTCTTTCTTTTCTTTTTATTTATTTATTTTTACTTAAAATGACCTTATTTTTTTAGAGCAGTTTTACAATGTTTACAATACTGAGAGGAATGTACAGAGATTTCCCACATACCTCATATGGGCATAGTGAGATAATGGGATAGCCTACCCATTATCAACATCACTCACCAGATTGGTACAATTTTTTAGAAACAAAGGATGAACCTACATTGACACATCATAATCACTCAAAGTCCAGGGTTTACCTTAGGGTTCACTTTTGGCATTGTGAATCTGTAGGTTTGGATAAAGGCTTAATGACATATATCTATCATTATAATATCATATAGAATATTTTCATTACCCTAAAAGTCCTCTGTTCTCTGCCTATTCATTTCCTCCTGCCTCAACCCTGGTAACCACCAATCTTTTTATTTTTTCCATAGTTTTCCCTTTTCCAGAATGTCATGGAGTTGGAATCATGCAGGATATAGCCTTTTCAGATTAGCTTCTTTCTCTTAATAGTATGTATTTATGTTTCCTCCATGTCTTTTCATGGCTTGTTATCTCATTTCCTTTTGGTGTTAGATAATATTTCATTGTCTAGCTGTACCATGGTTTATTCATTCATTCAATTTCAGAAGGACATCTTGGTTGCTTCCAAGTTTTGACATTATGAAAAAGCTGCTATAAATGTCCATGTGCAGACATAGTTTTCAATTTCTTTGAATAAATACCAAAAAGTACAAATGCTGGATGGTGTGGTAGGATTGTGTCTAGTTTTGTAAGATACCACTAAACTGTATTCCAAAGCAGGTTCACCATTTTGCATTCTGACCAGCAATGTGTGAGAGTTACTGTTCTGCCCCTTCCTTGTCAGCCTTTGGTGTTATCAATGATCCTGATTTTGGCCATTCTAGTAGGTATGTAGAAGTATCTCATTGTTGTTTCATTTTTTAAAAGACTTATTTATTTATTTTAGAAAGAGAGAGAGGGAGGGGCGCATGGGGGAAGGGCACAAGGAGAGAGAGTATTTTAAGCAGGCTCCGCACTGAGCATGGAAGCCGAATCCGGGGCTCAATCCCAGGACCCTGAAATTATGACCTGAGCTGAAACCAAGAGTAGGATGCTTAACCAGCTGAGCCACCAAGGCGCCCCTTGTTTTAATTTAAATTTCCCTGATGACTTATGATGTAGAGCATGTTTTCATATTCTTATTTGCCATATGTATTTCTTTTTTGGATAGGTGTGAGTCAAGGTTATTAGACCATTTTTAAAACCATTTTTTAAAATAAAGTTGTTTTCTTAATGTTGTTTTAGGAGTTCTTTGTATATTTTGGACAACAGTTCTCTGAAAGATGTGTCTTTTGAAAATGTTTTCTCCTGTGGTTTGTCTTCTATTTGTCTTTATATTATTGTTTGTGGACCATAAGTTTTAATTTTAATGAAGTCCAGCTTATCAATTATTTCTTTCATGAAACATGTCTTTCATGTTGTACCAAAAAGGTCATATATACCCAAGGTCATCTGTTTTCTCTGATATTGTCTTCTAGAAATTTTAAGTCTTGCATGTTACATTTATTTTTTGTTATTTTTTTTAAATTATTTTAAAGATTTTATTTTTGGGCGCCTGGGTGGCTCAGTTGGTTAAGCGACTGCCTTCAGCGCAGGTCATGATCCTGGAGTCCTGGGATCGAGTCCCGCAAGGGGGGGAGGGGTCCCTGCTCAGCAGGACTCTGCTTCTCCCTCTGACCCTCCCCCCTCTTGTGCTTCTCCCTCTTAAATAAATAAAATTTAAAAAAATAAAGATTTTATTTCTTTATTTGACACAGAGAGACACAGCGAGAGAGGGAACACAAGCAGGGGGAGTGGGAGAGGGAGAAGCAGCTTTCCTGTGGAGCAGAGAGCCCGATGCGGGGCTCGATCCCAGGACCCTGGGATCCTGACCTAAGCTGAAGGCAGATGCTTAACGACTGAGCCACCCAGGTGTCCCTGCTTGTTACATTTATATTTGTGATCCATTTTGAGTTAATTTTTGTGAAGGGTGTAAGTTCTCTAACTAAATGCAATTTTTTTTTTTACATGTCCAGGTGTTTCAGTACCATTTGTTAAAGAGACTACCTTTGTTTCATTGTAGTGCTTTTGCTCTTCTGTCAAAGATCAGTTGACTATGTATTTATGTCTGTCTATTCCTGATCTCTCTATTCTGTTCCATTGATCTATTTGTCTATTCTTTTGACACTACCACACTTTCTTAATAACTGTAGCTTTATAGTAATTCTTGAGGTTGACTAGGGTCAGTCTTCCAACTTCGTTCTTCTCCTTCAATACCGTGTTGGTTATTCTGTGTCTCTTGCCTCCCATATAAACTTTAAAATTCATTTGTCTATATCCATAAAATAGCTTTGTTCTACTTTGTCTTCCAATCTTTTTCTGTCTTTATGGTTTTAATTGAGCATTGAACATGATTCCATTTTTTCTTCTTTCTTAGCATATTAGCTATACTTCTTTTTTTGTGGTTGCCCTAGAGTCTACAATATATATTTACAACTAATCTAAGTCCACTTTCAAATAACAATATACCATTTCTCGGGTAGTATGAGTATCTTATAATAACAAAGTAATGCTGATTCCTTCCAGATTTCTCTATCTTTGCTGCTATTCATTTCATATTTGTATAAGCATATGTACATAATATAGAATATATATTAACCATACATAAGTGGGTACATTATTATTATTTTGAATAAACATATCTGCGAGGTCAATTGAGAATAATAAAAAGAAAAGTTTTATTTTACTTTCATTTATTCCTTCTTTGATACTTTTCCTTTCTTTATGTAGATCCAACTTCTGACCTAAATTACTTTTTTTTTTTTTCCCTCCAAGGAACTTCTTTAACATTCTTGCAAGATAGCTCTACTGGCAAGAAATTCCCTCAATTTTTATCTGAGAGTTTTTATTTCTCTTTTACTTTTAAAGGAAATTTTTCAGGGAAGAATTTTCTAGTTTGGTGTATTTTTCTCTCAACATTTTAAATCCATTATTTTCTTGCTTCCATGCTTCTCTGGATAAATCATACGAAATTCTTGTCTTTTTGCCTTATAAGTAAGGCATTTTTTCATTCTGGTTTCTTTCAGTATTTTTTCTTTATTTTTGTTTTTTTGTAATTTGAAAATATATCTATATGTAGTTTTTAATTTTTTTGCTGTTTATTCTGCTTACTGTTATTTTTTTTACTGAAGTATAATTGGCATATAATACCCTATTAGTTTCAGGTATACATCATAGTGATTTGATATTTTTATACATTTTAAAGTGATCCCCATGAAAAGTCTAGTTACCATCTGTCACCATACAAGGTTATTATAATATTATTAACTGTATTCCCTGTGTTGTACATTATTTACATCCCAATGACACTTATTTTATAACTGGAAGTTTGTACCTCTTAACCTCTTATTTGCTGTTCTCTGAGCTTCCTGAATCTGTGGTTTGGTGTCTGACATTAACTTGGGGAAATTATCAGTCATTATCTTTTCAAATATTTATTATGTTCCTTTCTCTTTTTCTTCCTTTTCTGATATTCTTGTTATGCAGTTATGCATATGTTACATCTTTTTTAGTTTTCCCACAGTCCTTGGATATTCTGTCTTTTTTTGTTGTTGTTGTTCTCTTTGTCATTGTTCTCTTTGCTTTTCAGTGTCAAGGATCCTACTGATATATCCTCAAGCTCAGAGATTCTTTCCTCAGCTGTGTCTAGTCTACTAATAATCCCATCAAAGGCATTCTTCCTTTCTATTAGCTTTTTTTTTATATCTAGCATTTCTTTTGGGTTCTTTCTTAGAATTTATATCTCTCTACTTACATTGCCCTCTATTCTTGCTTAATGTCTACCTCATCCATTAGAGTCCTTAGCATATTAATCATTGATTTTTTAAATTCCCAGTTTGGTAATTCCAACATCCCTGACATGTCTGGTGTGATGCTCAATCTGTCTCTTCAAGTCAAGTTTTTTGTTTGTGTGTTTGTTTGTTTGTTTTTTGCCATTTGGTATGCCTTGTAATCTTTCTTGATAGCCAAGCATGATGTACCAGGTAAAAGGAACTGCTGTCAATAGGCCATTGGGAATATGGTGCTGAGGGTTGCGGAGGGGAGTTCTATGGTCCTATGATTAGGTCTCAGTCTTTTAGTGAGTCTCTGCTTCTGGACTGTAAACTTCACAAGTGTTTATCAGTTTTTTCTCCCCTTGTTCGTGGGACAAAATGACTAGAGTGGGATGGAGTTGGGCTCAGGTCAGTTAGGCTCTGATAATACCCCAACGGGTTAGGGTCTGCTTAACTAGTATCCCCTGAGGGCAGGCCTTGTTAAGAGCAGAGTTCTCTGTGCTCAAAACCGTTCCTTTCCTTCTTACCCTGCCAGAAGGCTGAGATTTTCTTCAAATATTTACTGTGTTAACCAGGTTGAGCTCTTGGAGGTAAAATCTCATAATATTGGAGGGGGTCCCCATGATTGGATCTTTTTGGAGTTTTTAACTCTCAACATGTCCACACTGAGTTTCCAGCAATTCATCAATTACAGTTCAGGTTTTCCTACCCCAGCACTGGTTCCTGTGATAGTTTCAGCCCATGAGTCTGCTCTAGTAAGCTGTGATTCCCTAGATTCTCCTGTCTGTCTCAACAATAGTGAGGAAATTTGCCTGGTGTTCTCCCCTGTACTATGGATCTAAGAATTGTTGATTTTTCAGTCTGTTAAGCTTTGTACTTATTTAGATGGAGTGATGACGTCCAAGCTTCTTATATGCAGAACTGGAAATTAGAAGTTCTGTCTATGTTTTGTGAAACTATTTCTGGTTTTGGAATTCTATTCCATTGATCTATGTGTCTATACTTTCAACAAGACCATATCTTGATTATTGTAGCTTTATATTGAGTATTGAAATCAGATATCAGGAGTCCTCCAAATTTGTTCTTTGTCAGAATTGTTTTGACTATTTTAGCTTTTTCACCTTCCCATATAGATTTTAGAATCATCTTGTACTTATCTACTAAAATGCTAGCTAGGATTTTGTGTAGGATTCTGTTGAATGTATAGATCAAGGTGAAGGAGAATTGCAATCTTAATAATTCTGAGCATTTCAATCCATGAATAGTGTATGTGTCTCCATTTACTAAGTTTTCTTTTGATTTCTTTTAGTAGTGTTTTGTAATTTTTAACACACCAATGTACTATGTATTTTGTTAGATATACCTAAATCCTTCATTTTTTGTTGCTATTATAAGTAGATATAAACAAATACATCAAAATCCATTTATTCATTAGTGGTATCGAGAAATGTAATTATATTTTTAGACTGATGCTATGATCTTGCCTAACTCGAATCTTGGTTATAGGAGGTTTTATTTTTAATTTAATTTTATTATGTTATGTTAGTCATCATACAATACATCTTTAGGTTTTTTTCTTCTTCTTCTTTTTATTATTATGTTGTGTTAATCACCGTACATTACATCATTAGTTTTTGATGTAGTGATCCATAATTCATTGTTTTCATATAACTCCCAGTGCTCCATGTAGTATGTGCCCTTCTTAATACCCATCACTGGGCTAGCCCATCCCTCCACGCCCCTCCCCTCTAAAACTCTGTTTGTTTCTTGGAGTCCATAGTCTCTCATGGTTCGTCTCTCCCTCTGATTTCCCCCCATTCATTTTTCCCTTCCTTCTCCTAATGTCCTCCATTCTATTCCTTATGTTCCACAAATAAGTGAAACCATATGATAATTTACTTTCTCTGCTTGACTTATTTCACTTAGTGAGCTTTTTTAAAGAGTCTTCTGGGGGCTCCTGAGTGGCTCAGTTGGTTAAACTACTGACTCTTGATTTCAGCTCAGGGCATGATCTCAGGGTCATGATCTCAGGTGAGATTGGGCCCCACATCAGGCTCCATGCTCAGTGTAAAATCTGCTTGAGATTCTCTCTCTCCCTCTCCCTATGCTCCTCCCTCTGCTCTCTCTCTCTCTAAAATAAATAAATAAAATCTTTAAAAAAAGAGGCTTTGGGATTTTCCTATATAGATAATCATGTATTCTACAAATAGAGAAGCTTTACATCTTCATTTCTGAACTGTGTACCTTTTTATTTTTTGGCTTATTGCATTGGATAGAACTTCCAGTATGATGTTGGATGTAGGTGAGGAGAAAACACATCTTTCTAACATAGAGGGAAATGATTCTGTGTATCACCATTAAATATTATGTTACCTGTAAGTTTATAGATGCCCTTTAGTAGGTTAAAACAGTTCCCTTTGATTCTTAGATTTCTGGGAAATTTATTTTTTTGTTATAAATAAAGGTGAATTTTACTATTTTTTTTTTGGTCTCTACTGAGGTGATCATAGCTTTTATGTTTTTAATTTAGTCTGTTAATGTGATGAATTATATAGTATATTAGTTTGCTAGGGCTACCATAACAAAATATTACAGGGTTAAACAATAGAAACTTATTCTCTCACAGTTCTGGAAGCTGGAAGTTCAAGATCAATATGCTGACAATGTTGGCTTCTCCTGAGGCCTCTTTCTTTCATTTTCAAATGGCCAACTTTTCTCTGTGTCCTCACATAGCCTTCTCTGTGTGTGCACATACCTGGTGTATTTTCCTCTTCTATAAGGACACCAATTATGTTGGATTAGGGTCCCACCCTTATGACTTCGTTTAACCTTAACTATTTCTTTAAAGGCCTTATCTCCATATATCATCATATCAGTGCTTAGGACTTTAATATATGAATTTGGGGAATGCACAACTCAGTCTATAACTTATGGTTTGGTTTTTAATTGTCAGATTAGCCTAGCCTTGCTTTCCTGTGCTGAACTCTCCTTGATTCTAATATATTTGTCCCTTTCTTAATATATTATTGAGCTGGATTTGTTTATGTTTTGATGAGGTATTTTGTGTTTATGTTCATGATGGTTATTGTTCTATAGATTTCTTTGTCTCTGTTAGGTAGTAAAATGAATCTGACTTCATAAAATGGATTGGTAAGTATTTCTTCCTCTTATTCCTTCTGAATGATATTGTGTAGAACTGGTATTATTTCTTATTCAAATATTCAGTAGAATTCACCAGTTAAGGTATATGGTGCTAAAGTTTCTTTTTTTTGGAAGGTGTTTATTCTAAATTTCAATTCTTCTTTATATACTCCTGTCAAGATAATCTATTCTTCCTGAACTTTTTTCTTTGTTTTAAAACAAAAGATTTTATTTATTTATTTTAGAGAGAGAGAGAGAAGGTATGTATAAATGGGAGGACGGAGAGAGGGAGAGGGAGAGAAATCCTCAAGCAGACTCTGTGCTGAGCCTGGAGCCCGATGCAAGTCTCAATCCCAGGACCCCGAGATCATGACCTGAGCCAAAATCAAGAGTTAGACACTTATTCAACTGAACCATGCAGGCATCCTGATTTCTTTCTGAATTTCGAGTGATATGTGTTTTCCATATAAACTGTTGATTTTATTGGCCTAGTGATATCCATGTATCACTTTACTATGCTTTTAATGTCTGTGGGATCAGTAGTAAAGTTCCATCATTCCTTCTAAGAACTGGTAATTTGTGTCTTCTCATTCTTTTCTGGTTTAGCCTGGCTAGAGATTCATTAACTTTATTGATCTCAAATAATAAGCATTTGGTTTTATTGATTTTTTTCTACTGTCTCTCTATTTCATTTAATTCATTTTTTAAATATTTATTTGTTTATTTATTTATTTGAGAGAGAGAGATATATATATAGAGAGAGCAGAGCATGTGAGAACATGAGTGGGGAGGGAGGGGCAGAGGGAGAGGGAAAAGCAGGCTCCCCGCTGAGCAGGGAGCCCAATGTAGGGCTTGATCCCAGGACCTTGGGATTATGACCTGAGCCGAAGGGAGATGCTTAACCAACTGAGCCACCAAGCTCCCCATTTAATTTTTTTAATTGAGATATAATTGACGTATAACATTATATTAGTTACAGGTATACAATATAATAATTCAATATATGTATACAGTGCAGAATGACCACTATGATAAGTCCAGTTAACATCCATCACCCCATGTAGTTATAATTATTTTCTTGTGATGAGACCTCTTAAGATACATTCTCCATGCAACTTTCAAATATACAGTATAGTATTGGGGCACCTGGGTGGCTCAGTCAGTTAAGTGTCTGATTCTTGGTTTCAGCTCAGGTCATGATATCAGGATGGTGAGATCAACCCCTGGGTCACCTCCCTGCTCAGTGGGTAATCTGCTTGAGATTTTCTCTCTCCCTCTCCCTCTGTCCCTTCCCCCCTCAAATAAATTAATCTTTAAATATATATATATACATATATATTTGTATATATATAGTACAGTATTATTAAGTATAGTCACCGTGCTGTACATTACATTTCCAGGACTTATTTATTTTCTAACTGGAATTTGTATGTTTTGACCTTCTTCACCCATTTCATACCCCTGCAAGGTACCTCTGGCAATCAACAGTCTATTCTAGTCTCTGAATCCAAGTTTGGGTTTTTGTTTTTGTTTTAAGATTTGATATACAAATGAAATCATATGGTATTTGTCTTTGTCTGATTTATTTTACTTAGCATAATGCTATCAAGCTCATCCATGCTGTTGTAAATGGCAGGATTTATTTTATTCTTATGGCTGAATAATATTCCATTGCATACACACAGACACAGGCTATTTTCTATAGTGGTTGCACCTACTTATATTCCCACCAGCTGTGCACATGGTTTCTATTTTTTCCCACATTTTCACTAGCACTTGTTATTTCTTATCTTTTTGATGACAATCATTCTAACAGGTATGTGGTGATATCTTATTGTGGTTTTGATTTATTTGCATTTTTGTGATGACTAGTGATGTTGGGTAGCTTTTCATGTCCTGTTGGCCATTTGTATAACTCTGTGGGGAAAAGTGCTATTCATATCTTCTGCCCGTTTTTTAATCAATTTTTTATTTGTTTTTGGTTTTGCTTTTTTTTTTTTTTTGCTATTGTGTTGTATATTTCTTATATAGTTTGGATATTAACCTCTTATCAGGTATATGAGTCACAAATATTTTCTCTGATTCAAAAGGTTGCCTTTTCTTTTTGTTGATGGTTTCCTTTGTTATGAAGAACCTTTTTATTTTGATATAGTCTCACTTATCTATTTTTGTTTTGATGTCTTTGTTTTGGGTTTCAGATCCAAAAAATTATCACCACGACCAATGTCAAGGAGTTTTTGCCTATGTTTTCTTCTAAGGTATTTATGGTTTCAGGTCTTACATTCAAGGGTTTAGTCCCTTTGAGTTGATTCTTTTGTATCATGTAAGATAGTGGTTTAGTTTCATTCTTTTGAATGTGGTTGTCCAATTCTCCCAACCCAATTTATTGAAGAGACTGTTATTTTCTTATTGGTTCCTTTGTTGTAAATTAATTGACCATATATGTGTGAGTTTATTTCTGAGCTCTCTATGTTATTCCATTGATTTATGTGTCTGTTTTTATGTAGATACCATACTATTTTGATTACTATAGCTTTGTAATATAGTTTGAAATCAGGAAGTGTAAGGCTTCCAGGTTTGTTCTTCTTTCTTGGAAGCTCTATTTTGTTTTTTGTTTGTTCATTTGTTTTCACTCTTTTATGTTCTTTTTGCATTTCAATTAGCTTATTTTTATTAACGTATCTTTGGAATCACTGATTCTTTCCTTGTCTATGTCAATCCCAGTAACAAGAATTTTGAAAGGCATTCTTTATCTCTGTTATTGTTTGTCAGTTGATTTTTCTTGTAGCTTCCTTCAACCTGCTGAAGTTATCTGTCTGCTTTATCATATTGCTTACCTTGTCAATTAGAGCCTTTAACATATGTATCTTTATTTCATATCTTTGTCTCACAGTTCCATTTGTATTATATTTGAAACTAGTTCTGATGATTGCTTTGTCCTTTCAGATTGTGCTTTTTGTATAACTTAAGTTTTATTTGCTGTTGTTGAAAGCTGTACATGTTATTTAGGACAGTAGATATTGAGGATTATACTTGGAGATGACTACATCTTCCTTTCTACTAAGCCTTTATTTTTTTTTTTAAGATTTTATTTATTTGACTGGGGTAGAGAGAGAATGAGAGAGAGGCGGGGAGCACAAGTAGGCAGAGTGGCAGAAAGAGGGAGAGGGAGAAGCAGGCTCCTCACTGAGCAGAGAGCCCAATGTGGGTCTCGATCCCAGGACCCTGGATCACAGCCTGAGCTGAAAGCAGACGTTCAACAGACTGAGACACCCAGGTGTCCCTCTACTAGGCCTTTAGTATAGGGGTTTGTTTTTACCTATTATAGACTTGGGTTGGTTTTGAGGTTTATTGTTGCTATGGTTACCCCCAGTGTATCAGAGGCTTCAAATTTCCTTGTTGAATTTGCTGCTCACTTGGCTTTGGATCTTTCATCTGTGCTGCTTCCCAGAGTACATTCTTTTATAGCTGTCCCTGTATTTTACTTTAGTTTTATGTGATACTTTTTACTATGCTGATAGAGGATGGAAATGAAATATCACATTTTTTAAAGAATTACTTATTTGAGAGAGAGAGAGAGAGCAAGCATGAGCAGGCAGGGCAGAGGGAGAGGGGGAGAGAATCTCCAGTAGATTCTGCATTGAGCAGGAGTCTCATGTGGGGCTCGATCCTATAACCCTGAGATAATGACCTGAGCTGAAACCAAGAGTCAGATGCTTAACTGACTGTGCCACCCAGGTGCTCCAGAATGGCATTCTTTTATTAAGCCATAGTTTTAGGCAGGCACTGTAAACCTGAGTCTTGGGGTTGTGACCTTCATAAGTGTCCCTGTCCTCTTCCAGATGTAATGCTGGCATATAGTCCTGCCCCTTCCATAAAAGTTGAACTTTTCATTTTTCTCTCTTGTTATTTCCAAGCTGCAGTAGGTTTCCATCAGTGCACCCAAACTATAGATTTGGTTTCATTTGTTTGTTTGTTTTGGGTTTTTTACTCTTCTACTGAAATTAAAGCTCTTATTTCTTAAGGACAATAGGCATATGGTCATGGGTAGAGTTTTCAACAGAATTTGCTTCTACTTCCCCAAGTCAGCACCACAAAGAAAGCTTTCCTTGGATTCATTCTTCTCCTTCTGGTAAGACTTTTTCTAATCCTCTTGGAGGATTTTCCGAAGGAAAAGCCTGAAAGAGGGTATGAATTTACTATCTGAAACCTGTAAGGTTTTCACACTCACATGTTAGCCCGCTCAACTATAACAATTTCTTAAGATTCCTAGCTGCAACTTCTTTAGTTTCTGTGATGTTTGGTTTCTTCTGCCTTAGGTAAACAGTTATTCCAATCTTGTTTCTCCCTGCAGGTTTCTGTCTCTCTCCATATTTTAGATTATTTATTTGCTGTGTAACCTCAGTTCTCTGATAGAATCAAGAAAATGTTGAATTGCAGTTTGTTTATCTACTTTCTTGTTATAAGTGGAAGCAATGCTGTTTTTAGCTCTCTACATCTCAGAGCTGAAACTGAAGTTCAATGAATTTTTTCTTAGTTTAATATTTAATCCAAATTATAAGAAAACAAGTTGGTGATTGTTTTGTGAGGATACAAAAATGTGTAGATATCAGTATTTTGCAATATGATTACCACCATAGTGTTACCTAACACTTCTATCATGTCACATAATTATTATTATTTTGTGGTGAGAACAATTAAGATCTAGTTCCTTTGCTAGTTTGAAATTTAGAATACAGTATTGTTGACCAAAATCACTATGCTGTACATTAGATCTCCAGAGATTATTTATTTACTAGCTCCAAGTTTTTACCTTTAAGCAACATATCCCTAATTCACCCACTCCCAGTAGTAACTACTATTGTACTTTGTTTTTATTAGTTCAACATTTTTAGATGCTGCATGTAAATGATTTCATATAATATTTGTCTTTCCCGGGCGCCTGGGTGGCTCAGTTGGTTAAGTGACTGCCTTCAGCTCAGGTCATGATCCTGGAGTCCCGGGATCAAGTCCTGCATCGGGCTCCCTGCTCAGCGGGGAGTCTGCTTCTCCCTCTGACCCTCCCCCCTCTCATGTACTCTCTCTCTCTCTCTCTCTCATTCTCACTCTCTCAAAATAAATAATAAATAAATCTTAAAAGAAAAATTTGTCTTTCCCCATTTGACTTATCTCATTTAGCATACTTTCCTCAAAGTCCATCCATGTTGTCACAAATGGCAAGATTTCCTTCTTTTTTATGGCTGACTAATATTTAAAATGTGAATGTATTATCCAGACGTGATACTTTTGTATTATAAAGAGCCTAAGCCTTTTACTTCAAGTTCAAAATATCATTATGTGTAATGTTGAGAATGTTTGTGTTTCTAATGAATACCAGTTATGATACAAATGACAATTGGCAAGAGTTTTACTCTTCCCTAAGAATTAGTGCTTTCTTCACTCTGATTCAAGGAGGTATATGAGGATACTAATGTATAAGGAGTATATGAGGATACTAATGTAATGTATACTAATGTATATATGCAAATGCTGTAAAAAATTTGAATACTTCTATGACAACAAAAATTGAATTATAAATGATATTGAAAAATATGATCTTGATATTATCAATTCTCATATGCTATAAACCAGGTTTTATTCTTGACTCCCCCTGGCAACAATTAATCATCTCTCAAATCCATCTGCAACACTCTATCTCCAACACTATCACTTCAGTCCAGGTTATCATCATCTCTCCCTTACCTGATGCCAGTAGATTTCTGGCTCCTTTCCTGACATCCACTCTTATCCTCCTCAAATTCATTTTCTGTGGTCAACTAAGCAACATTTCTTGATGGCAAATGTCCTCACACCACTCGTCATCATTTTTTTTTAATTGCATTGGAGATTGTGTTCAATACTCTTTACCTAACATCAGAGTCTTGAGTATCTAACTCTCAAGCTGAATGCTATGTGTACAATTACATATACTCATGCCCATGTCACTGTCTTCTAACTACACTTCTTTTGGGTGCTTAAATACCCTATCTTCCTTCCTTAGGAAATTCATCCATGTTCATCCTCATGTCTTCTGCATCTAGCTAATTTCTGTTCTTTTTGTTTTAGGATTAAACTTACATGCACTTTATCAGAGTACCCTTCTGTGAATCTCCAATCTGGAGTGCAATATTCTCTTAGGACTTGCCTCTATTTGTTTTCTTTTATACAGTTAACACTTAAAATAATTTCATCAATATTTGTTATCCACTCTAGATTATAAATTATATAAACATAAAAAAACTCACATATTTTGTTTATCTCTATAATCTTACAGACTGGCATACTGTTGACAATCATCAAGTGGCAGCAATATACCCAGTTTCCAAGATTGGATGGAACTTGATAGAGTATCAAGCAGAGTATGAGTCAAGAAGGCTAATAGTCAAGGAAGGAATAGTATTTCAAGAAAGAAGTAAAGTTTGAAGGAAGAGTTGATTGTCAGTGGAGATAGTTAAGATATATCTCAGTAGTATGGCAAGGCAAAAGCACTGGGGAAGATGGTGGTGTGTGAAGGTCACCAACAAGAATATGTTAGTGGGAAAGTGAGTATCCAGTGCCCATGGATGGGACATCATATTTCATGTCCATACAATAAGACATCAGAGAGCATATATCTTATGTCTCTGCTCTTGTTTGGATTGGTTTTAGAATTGTATTGTGCTGAATTGATATGTAGATATTAGTGGCACCAGCTGATAGGAATTAAAGAGAAAGCTGGTTATGCTCTCTACACCAGTGATTTTCAAACTTTAGCATACCTAAGTATTACATAGAGGGTTTCTTAAAACACATATTTGGGAGCTCTACCCCAGAATTTCTGAGTCAGCCCTGTTTTGGGTAAGGACAAAAATTAGCATTCTAAGCAATTTTCTAGTTATGTAGTTGCTGCTTCTTTAGAGACCATATTTTGGCAAATACTGCACTTGATTGGACTCTTACTTTCAATGGAATCACATGCATTTTACCAGCCCGAATGATTCCCTACTTTCCTCCTCCAATAGTTTAAACAAGCAAACAAACAAATGGAATAAGATGTCAGACACTAATAGGTTTTACTGTATGGTTAAAGAGGTAACACCAACAGTGAATCATATTGTCCACAGGTGAGAGGAATTAAAGTAGAACGGTATTTTTTTCTCCTTTTCTTTCCTTCAGTATTACTATGGGAGGAAATTTGTAACTTTAATGTATTAGTGCAACTTTTGCTTCCTTTTGAATATCTAAAGTGATGATAAATCCATGGTCTTCCTTCCTTCCTTTCTTCCCTTCCTCCCCTCCCTCCCTGTTTCCACTCTCCCTCTCCCTCCTTCCTTTCTTTATTTTTCTTTTTTCTTTCTTTCTTTTTGTGTTTATTTTTTTGCAAGATACTATGTTGTCTAATTTGTTCTAGAGTGATTATTTTTCTACTTTTCAAATCTGTTTTTTTCTTTAAAGCATATAGCCATTAGTTTTTATTCTTTTGTAAGTGCTTTTAAAGAATTCAGTTTGTTCCCCTGTACCATAATTTCTGTGGATTGGGTATAGAGAATTGATTTGATCTCCTGCATGGGACATGGATTGTAATTCATATTTTTATTTGTTTAAGTTCAAAATACTCTACATGATTTTGCTCATGTGGTTCCAAAAGTCTTAAGTATATACTTAACATATATAATTTGAAGAGGTCAATATGGAAATTTTGAGATATTGCAGACTCAGAAAGGATCACTCTCTGGTGGGATATTGCCTGGAGAAAGTTACAAGTACTATCCACATATTGTATTCTTTGAAAACTGGGTAATGCAACTTATCACTTTTTTTCCTGAGTGTTTTTATCTATTAAAATGCATGATAATATTATCTGCTTCATAAGATGATATTCAGAATTAAACATCCAACAATTATAAAGACTGGGGCATAATTGATAGTCAAAAATATTAAAGATCATTATTATTAGTTGAATATCAATTTCCCTCTAGTGTTATTCTTGATATTAGTTTTTGCCTTATTTTTTTACCAGGGATTTTTTTACTAAAATCCTTTGAAGTTGCAGTTCCTATTTGTAGAGCTACAGTTTACTGAGTACTTACTAAGCTCCAGGCACTGTGCCAAAATCTTCACTTACTGCATATGATTTAATATTCATAGCAATCTTGGATGCAATATTATTATCCCAATTTTATAAATCCAGGTAATAAGATTTAGGGAATTCTTATGTTGTCATATATTAAACAAAAATTGATACACATAATTTCACTTAGAGGTAGGATAAAATGAAGGTTAAAAACATGGTCACCAGGCTTTTGAAAAGATGGAGTAGCCTTCTTTTCCCTATTTCTCTTGCTAAACATGGCTAAAAACTCTGCATATCATATATAAAACAAACATAAATAAGAGTCAGAAAGATGGAGAGAAGGAAAACTGGCTAGGAACCTAAGGAACAAGAAACAAAATGTCAATGAGTTCCCTGAGTTTCTTTTTATCTCACATATGTTTTCTGCTAGAAAAACAGGCAACCTGGAGATACCAAAGAATTCAGATAATAAAAGCCATAAGACCTACTGTGCTAACCAAAGGAACAATAAAGGGGCTACGTAACAAGTTGGGAATGTTTTAGAAAATAACCACTCTATTCCAGCTAAATAATCCAGAGAAGATTCTGGCCCCATTCACAGCTACCTCAGCAAAGATTGAATAGGGAGCCTAGACTTCCATCCTTGCTAGACTCTAAGATAGTACCCCACAGCCCAGTCAGCAAAGAAGGCTGAGTGAGGAATCAAAATTTTATCTGTATCAAGTGATAAAAAGGCCACCACCTTAGATAGTGTCCATGGAAACCAGTTGGGAAGCCTGAATTTCCACCACCATTTGACAGTAATGAGATACTCTTCCCTCACCCTAAGGGGATGATGTCAGAAGAAGCCTAGTGGAGAATCAGGACTATCACACCAGCCAGTGGTATGGAGACTTCTCCCACCACAGTGTCAAAGGAAGCCAAATTGGAAATATTGTCCCCTTGTAGTAATGAGGCACTAATGATTCCCCTGCTAGGTTTGTCAGAGAAGTCCTATTAAGAGAAGATTCAAATAAGACTCAGAGCCTCATAAAATAATACCCCAATTTTTAAAATTTCAATAAAAAATCATTTATTATACCAAAACCATGCAAATATCAATTTGAATGAACTTGGTGCCAACACCAAGATTATAATCTCTTTGAATGACACAGAGAAAAGAAACAAAGAAATCAAGTTAGAAATATCTGGGTCTATAGAAAATAATTTAATACTATTGTCTTCAAAGTCTTAAAAGATGGAGGGGGTAGGTGTTGTTGAAGGTTGGGTGTAATTACTGCAAAAAAATTTAAAGAAATAATGGTAGAAAATTTCCCTAATTTGTCAAAAGATATAACCTACAGATTCAAGAAGCTGATTGAGTCCTAAAGAGGAAAAACACAAAGAAATACATACAAATGTACATTACTAAATTTCCAAAAACTACAAAGAAAAATCTTGAAAGTAGCCAAAGAGAATGCAAAAAGACAGTTGAGTTCTCATCAGAAACCATAAAGTTCAGAAGGAAAGACACCATATCTTCCAAGTGCTAAAATAAAAGAGCTATCAAACAGAATTCTGTATCTGCTAAAATATTATCCAGGAAGGAAGAAGGAAGTAATAATTCTCAGATGAGGAAAAGAATTTGTTTCCCAGAAACCTAACCTAAAGAATGGCCAAAATAATTTCTCTAAACAGAAAAGAAATAGTAAAAGAAATCTTGTCATATCAGGAAGGAACACCAATACCAAGAGCAAACATATGGATAAATAAAATAGATTGTTCTTCTGGAGCTTACTATATAGAATTTGGCAATTTAAACAGAAATTATAATGCTCTCAGATGTGGTTCTCCAAGTACGTAGATAAAATATTTATGAAAATTATATTATAAATGGAAGATGGTAAAGGAGAGGGAGATATGAAGGGAGGTAAGATTTCTACGCTTGAATTGGTAAACTGTGATAAGATATGTATATACAATGTGACACCTAGAACAACCATTAAATAATGTGTGCATGAAAATACACTCAAAAACACCATAGATAAGTAAAGGTGAAATTCTAAAATATGTTTAAATAATCAACAGGAAGATAGGGAGAACAAAAATGAGAAATTAAAAAATGGAAAAAAACCCCATAAATGGCTAAATTAACTTCTAACATCAGTAATTACATTAAATATAAGTAGTCAAAAGGCACCAATTAAAAAACAGATTGACAGAGTGGATAAAAATACTCAGTGATCCAACTGTCCACTCTCTACAAGAAACTCACCTCAAATACAACAATTTGGGTATTTTGTTAAATGAAAGGAATCTCAAAGCTTATATACTGAGTAATTTTTTACAACATTCTCAAAATGACAAATTATAGAGACATAGAAAAGATTAATAGTTGTCATGTGTTAGGGATGTTGCAGGGAAGAGTGTGAGTTTGAATATAAAGGAGTAACACAAAAGAAATTTCCCCGGTGATAGGAATATTTCTCAATTTTTATTTCAGTGATTGGTACATGAATCTACACTCATGATAAAAATGATATGGTGTGGGGTATGCATTATATACATGTACACATTATATCAAGTTCAATTTCCTGGTTTTAATATTTATTATAGTTACATAAAATGTGACTATGGGGAAAACTGGATGAATGAACCTCTCTGTAATAATTTTATAGAGTCTTGTGAACCTACAATTTTCCCCCTAAAAATTAAAGAGAGGAACACATTAAGAAAATGAAGGAAAAAATGATATAATCATATCAATAGATGGAGAAAAAGCATTTGACAAAATCCAGCATTCATTCATGACAAAGCTCTCAACAAACTGGGTGTAGAGAGAACATAACTCAACATAGTAAAGGCTATATAAGACAAGCCTACTGATAATATGCTCAACAGTGAAAAACTGAAAGTTTTTTTCCTAAAATCAGGAACAAGACAAGGATGCCCACTCCTGTCACTTTTATTTAACATAATACTGTAGTCCTAGCCAGAGAAATTAGGCAAGAAATAGAAATAAAATGTATGCAAGTTGGAAAGGAAGAAGTAAAACTGTCTCTGTTTGCAGATGACATGAAATTATATATAAAAAAATCCTAATGATTCTACCAAAAAGTGTTAGAACTAAATAAATGAATTCAGTAAAATTGCATGATACAAAATCAATATACAAAAATTAGTTGTGTTTCTATACACTAATAATGAGCTATCAGAAAAAGAAGTTAAGAAAAGAAGACCATTTACAATTACATCAACCCCCCCAAAACACCTAGACACGAGCTTGACCAAGATGGTAAAAGACCTGTAGACTGAGAACCATAAGACACTGATGAAAAATATTTAAGAAGAAAAAAATAAACAGAAAGATATTCCATGCCCATGTATTGAAAGAGTTTGTATTGTTAAAATGTCCATACTACCCAGAGCAATCTACAGATACAATATAATCTTTATCTAAATTCTAAAATCATTTTTCAAAGAAATAGGACACATGATCCCAAAATTTGTGTGGAACCACAAAAGATCAAGAATATCGATCCTGAAAAAAAAAATAAAGCTAGAGATATCACACTTCCTGCTGTCATACTATATTACAAAGTAATCAAAACAGTATTGGAATGAAAAGCAGACACATAAATCAATGGAATAGAATACAGAGCACAGAAATAAATCAACACGTGTATGGTCAATTAATTTATCACAAAGGAGCCAAGAATATACAAAGAGGAGAAGAAAAGTCTCCTTAACAAATGTGTTGAGAAAATTATACAGCCACATGCAAAAGAATAAAACTGGACCCTAAACAAAAAAAAAATAGCTCAAAATGGGCTAAAGACTTGAATGTAAGACCTGAGATCATGTCTAAAAGAAAATATAACAGGTTAAGTTCTTTGACGTTGGTCTTGGTGAAGATTTTTTGGATTGGACACCAAAAGCAAATGCAACAAAACCAAAAATAAACAAGTGAGACTACGTTAAACTAAAAAGCTTCTTCACAGCAATCTGAACCCATGAACAGAATGAAAAAACCCACTGAATGGGAAAAAATATTTGCAAATCATATATCTGATAAGTGGTTAATATCCAAAATATGTAAGAAACTCATACAACTCAGTAGCAAAAATGATCTCCTTAAAAATGTGCATAAGGTCTAAAAAGACATTTTTTCAAAGACATACAAATGGTCAACACATACATGAAAATGTGCTCAACATGGGTAATCATCAGGGAAATTCAAATTAAAATCGTAATGAGATACTACCTCACACTTGTTAAAATGACTTTCATCAAAAGGACAAGAAATGATATGTGTTGCTTGGGATGTGGAGAAAAGGGAACTCTTGTGCACTGTTGGTAGCAATGTAAATCGGTGCAGCCATTATGGAAAACATTATGCAAGTTCCTCAAAAAGCTAAAAATACAACTACCATATATCCAGCAATCCCACTTCTGGGTATCTATCAAAAATAAAAAAAAAGTGAAAACACTAATTTGAACATACATATATAACCCCATGTTCATTGCAGCATTATTTACAATGGCCAAGATAATGGAAAAACCTGTGTTTATCAATGGAGGAATGGATAAAGAAATGTGTCATTCATATATATTCATATATGTATGTGTGTGTGCATATATATATATACGGAATATTATTCAGACATAAAAAACAATAAAATCTTACCATTTATGACAACATGGTTGGAGCTTGAGAGCATTATGCTAAGTGAAATAAGTCAGAAAGAGAAAGACAAATACCAGATGATCTTACTTATATGTAGAATCAAAAAGCAACAACAACAAAAAATAAGCTACCTATATTCAGAGAACAGATTGGTGGTTGCCAGAGGTAAGGGTGGGGAGGTTGGTGCAATGGGTAAAGGGAGTCAAAATGTTCTAACTTCCAGTTATGTAAGGAACAGAATAGTAACTATGGTTAATAGTATTGCATTGCATACCTGAAAGTTGCAAAGAGAGAAAATCTTAAAAGTTCTCATCAAAAGAAAAAAAATCTGTATGTATGGTGATGATGTTAACTAGGCTTATTATGGTGATTTTGCATTAATACAAATATTGAATCATTATATTGTACATCTGAAGCTACTATAATGTTATATGTTAATTATACCTCAATAAAAATGACTATTAGTAGATAGTATAAAGTGAAAGGTTAAACACTGAGAAAAGTTATTTGTAAGACAAATAAATGACAAAGGATTGATACCTATATTGTATTTGTAAAACTTTTCCACAATTATGGAGAAACATAGCAGAGGTTTCTGACATATTGATAATACTCCATTTTCTTCTCTGAGTAATGGATTCTTAAGTATTTATCATTTACTTGTGTATACATGCTACTTATAATTATTAATTTTCAAAAAAGAAAGGTGGTTAACATTTTATTATACATGAAATTTCAATATATTTATTTGTAGTGATGCTCTACATACATCACAAGCAACCCTTGTTTAGCTACATTACTAAAAGTAAAATACTGTCATTATGAACCAATTTCTAATGGAATTGAGAAATCACTTTATTCTTTTTGAAGTTTAATTTATCTTTTAGTCAGCCACTCATTGAATATTTGTTATATAATTACTATACAAAAAAAGCATTAATTGTGTGACCTGACAAATATTTATTTGCTTTTGTTTTTCTCCCTCACTCCCAACTGAAATGTAAGCTTCATGAGATCATAGACTTACTCTGTTTAGTTTATGTCTGTATTCCCAGAGCATAGATTAGTCATTGACATATACTATGAACAAAATAATTATTTGTTGAAAATATAAAACACAAATCAAAAAGGAATGGGGATTAAGAAGGTAGAGTAGCCTATATATAGACAACTGTTGGGGGGAGCTGTTTTATAAAGAGAAGCAGAGAAAGGGAACCATAGATGGAAGGGGATGTGGATGTGAGAGGGTTTGCATAGAAATGGGCATAAAAAAATACTCTGTCAAGATATAACTCTCTAGAGAAGAAGAGAGAGACTGGATAATTGCTGAAACAGTCTTTGAGTAGATAGATGAGGTTGATTATGGTGGTGGTGGAGGGGAAGCTTGTTCTTGGATATAGGCAGAAAATTTCTCCATTGACAGAAAATTTCTCCATTTACACAGAAACCAAATCAGATACAGATACACCAACTCATTTTGCGAATAAATGAATGAATCATTGCCATGTCCAAAATAGCACTACCCAATGCTTACCCTTCTGTTGAGCTCTGGTTTCCCAAGCAACTTTGATACCATGGTAATAAATAAACGCTCACCATTGCCCCTAGTTCTACTAACACTTTGTCCTTCCATTTTATCTACTCTGGAATTCTCTGCATCAGTTTATTTGACTTCTCCTACAACCTGTCTGCTAAAGGTTGTTGAAGAAAATGTATCACTGAGGATGATATTCAGCTGTAGTCGAATTTGGGACCCTTCCTAATGCTATTGTTTATCTTCCTTGCTCTTACCTTGTTAGCTTTTCTGATGTTCTACTTTCTTCTCAAAAACTCGATCTACAATCTTTTCTTTTGATCTAACTAGGAATCTTTAACCCTTATTTCTCTAGATAATCAAGGGTTTCAATGAAGAAGTCACATGACTTTCTTTCACAATACCCACACATACATTTCCATTTATGCTTTTCTTCGTTAGCATCAGAAGTGCTAATTCCTTCAACTATGCTTCGGATTCCAGTAATGAGGTCTCCAAGCCCTACTGCTCCTGTTAAATATTCAAGAATTTTATTTATTTTTTAGCATGTTATTATTTTTTGAAGACTTTATTAATTCATTTTGAGAGAGAGAGGGAGAGAGTGCAAATGGGGAGAAAGTGAGAGAGAGAGGAAGAGAGAGAGAGAGAGAACATGAGCAAGAGGGAGGAGCAGAGGGAGAGGGAGAGGGACAGCAGGCTAGCAGACTTCTCACTGAGTAGTGAGCCTGATGGACTCAGGGCTCTATCCCAGGACCCTGGGATCATGACCTGAGTGAAGGCAGACACTTCACTGACTGAGTTACCCAGGTGCCCCCAATATTCAAGGATTTTAAGAGGTTGTTAAACTGTTGGTAGTGTGGAAACATCCATAGTGGGGATACTTCAACTACCAAAATCAGTGAACTATAAAGATTAGGGTCTTTTTTTTTTTCTTTTAAAGAGCTACTTTACTAGCACACCAGTGGTGATTTCTTTTTAGTATATAAATATGCTAAAATATCTGTTATGTTTAGGAAATAATTCTTTCTTAAATTTTGTATCCCTTTCCAGCTACAAATTTCTCTTCTCTTCACAGCCAAATTTCTTGTGACTAGTCTCCACTTTTTCTAATTTTTGATATTTCATTCATTCTTCAAATCACTGAATAATGATATAACTGATTATTAACAGTATCATTCCATGACACTGCATTTGCTAAAGTAGTTAATGATCTTTGTAGTGCCAAATCATACGCAGAGATAAAACAGATGGGAATTATTAATAAGATGTAGAGAGCTAAGGTACTATCCATTAGATATCTTCACTGTAAATTTATTCTTTTTCTTTTGTAATTAAGAAGTAATTTGTGGAATATAGTTTGTGATTATGTAAATGTATGTTCCTCATAAATTTTTCACTGTTTATATTTAGAATTTCTTAATGATTCTTGCCTAAAACAGATATAATTTTGAGTTTGAAAAATGGTGATGTTCTAACATTTGTTCCACATTTATTGGTTGAAATTCCATTGCAGGAAAAATCTTTGTCTTATCTCCATATAGTGTTTATTCCTTCTAGACTTTTTAAGGGACAGAACTCATTATTGGTTTTTTTTTAAGATTTTATTTATTTATCTTTTTGAGTGAGGGAGAATGAGAGAGAGAAAGGGAGAGAGAGGGCGAGAGAGCCACGAGTGGGGGAGGGAGCAGAGAAGGAGGGAGAAGGAGGGGGGAAGAATCTCAAGCAAATTCCACACTGAGCGTAGAGTCGAACTTGAGGCTCAATCTCACACCCAGAGATCATGACCTGAGCCAAAACCAGGAGTCAGTTGCTTAATCAACTGAACTACCTAGGGACCCCCCGAACTCAGTATTTGGAATTCATGCCTTTCTACTAATAATTTCTGTCCCTATGCCCATCAACAAATTTCTTTTTTGACTCACCACTTCATCTTGTATCTGTTCTCTTTTGTAGTGAGAACCTGGCTTCTAACAATGTCAAAGAATATATTTCTTTTTATAAGCTTACAGTGCACATGATACAGTTTCAGAATTGCTATACCAATAGCACTCTAAAAACCTTGGCCTATTAGTAAAGTTGATTGTTTTTAACATTGTTTGTTTTTAGACTGAAGATGAGTCAAAATTTCTCTTCAAAAGTTACATAAATTAGTATTATATTGTTTTCTCTTGGTGTGGCTATATTATTCATTTGAAATACAATTATATTCATGTTTCTATTCTATTTTGCATTATTCCTCCATCTTTTAAAATTCAGTTTTATATTTTAAATATGTAAGGCATTAACATAATTCCAAAGTTAAATCTACACAAAAAGATATATTCAGAAAGTATAGCTTCTTTCCTACCCCTTTCATCCCATTTCCCTACCCTCCCCCGCTCCACTTGGTAGATAAATAGGTTTGATTATCTTCAAGGTTATCCTTCCTATGTTTCTCTTTGCAAAATTAAACAGACCTATGGACAGATATATTTTCTGCTTTTTCTTTATTTTATTTAGAAAAGTTAGAATATGTGTGTGTATGCATATATATTATTTTTCTGTACTTTGTTTTTCCCCTCATAATATCTTATCAAAAGATCATTTCTTTTCAGTTCACAGAGATTTTTAATATCCTTTGGCATTGAGGAACTTGCATTTTTGTTTACCTTGGTTACTTTTGTATTTATATCATCTTGGTGCCCTTAACCTCTTTTTCTCCTTAACCTTCTACTATTTGATTTTGTGTCACTTTTAAATGGTATCCTTTAATTCTTATCTACTTGTAAAACATCAATGAATTGATTATACTTTGCCCTTCTCTCTCCTTTTTAAAATTTTCATTTATTTTATTTTATCATTCTATTTACATATTATTCTACTAGCTCTGTTCTAAACATTGTATTCATCTGTATTTGATCTATAGTTAAATATGTTAAATGCTTAACCACAATTATTTTGCTGAAGTCTCTCATATATCTCTTAGTTCAATGAAGATCATTCTCCAATAGATTTTTCTGAAAGATTCTGCAGTACAGTATGTCTTAAATTTTTGCATGTTTAAAATGTTTTTCTATAGTCTTGAAGTACACTAGATATACACAGTGCTTTTTTTACCCTTTTTTTCTGTAGGTTTCTTGAAAATGCTGGTTTCATTCTAATTTTTTGAATTGTTGGTTTTAAAAAGTGTTATTCTAGTCTTATATACTATTATAAAATATTTTTATTGTTTCCTGTTAGAGGCTCTGAAAATTTTTTTCTCAGTCCTTAAAGGCTAACCTTACCATAAAATATGTCTAGCAGTTGGGGCCAGTTATCTCAGATACATGATGGATCCTTTAAATATGTAGATTTTATTTTTATCTTATTTTTGAGAAATCTTTCTAAAATTGTAGTTCAAATATTATTTCTGGTTTCTTCTGTTTGTTTTCTCTTTCTGCTTTACTAGGTCCAATTATATGTCTGTTTGATCTTCTTTGCCTGACTTCTTATTCAATTATTTTCTCTCTTTTTTAACTTATTTCTTTATTTCATTTATTTCTCTCTCTTGGATGTTTACCATCCTTTCTGCAATGACCTTTAGTAAAATTTTACTCAAATATATTCTAGTTTGTACATCTTGTATTTTATTCTTTAATACTAGGATAGTTTTGTCTTTTTTTTTTTTTAATTGTTCACCTGAGTTTGAGAAAATCACATTTCTTTTATCTCTATTTTTTCCATTTCTGGCCTTATGTTGGTTAATTGAAGTTCCTTTCCCTCATATCTATAATTCTTAAAATTACATTCAATTTTGTATGGAGACTGTGTTACAGTTTTCTTTCCTTTATAGTTGATTTTGTTGAATGGATTTTCATGAGCTGAAAAATTCCCACCTTCTTTCTATTTCTTTCTACACCAGAATTGATGCTCTCTGAGAATGCTGCTTAGTCCCTCGCATTTTTATTTCATTTCTTATAGTCAGTGTTGTATGTTACCAAGTCCCAGACTTATATTCAGTGTTTTAGCACTTAGTGATAAAATTTGTCTTTCTATAGGTGATTTTATATTTGCTTTAGTTGTGCCATTATCCTAAGGCCAAATGGAAGCTCCTACATGAACTCTTTAAATCAATAGTATGGAAAAAATTAAAAAAAAACAAAAATAAAAACAAAACAAAACAAACCTGATTCTGCTACCCCGAGATTTGCTCCATCAAATATGTAAATTCCTCATTTTTGTTGTTGTTGTTTTTTTGTTTTATTTTTAATCACTAATTATGTGTCAGTCACTGCATTGGATGTGGGAGATAAATTCATACATTATGACTCCAGTTTAGCTAGAATGTGGGCTATAAGTATAGGAGTAGGGGAAAATGAAAATGGAACAGAAGTTTGAGGTAAGTAAATGCATGGTCTTGAGTTCCGTGATCAAATCCTATTTACTTAAGTGTGATAGGAAAGACAGAGCCTTTCACATCACTTTAAATTTTGGGACCCAAATAGGGTAGATAATTTTACATAAATGATGAGATTGGGATATTTTAAAAGTAGTTTGGTCTCTTCTGATATTATTCTTTTATAAGTATTTTCTGATCTTTATATACCTAAATTGCTCCAAATTCTTGGATGAATTAAAGTAACATAAACTGCATGCAATTTATAATAATCAAATAAGTTAGACTGTTATAAAGACATATGTAGACAAAAATAAGTTTCATGGAAAAATAAAATGGATTTATTTTAAGGATAAAGAGAGAACAAGTAGGCATTACTTAGCACTAAAACTTAGCATAGAATTAGCTAGAATCAGACTATACCAACTAAAATAGGGAGCATATATTACTAGTGACCAAATAGAAAACTATGTCTTATTTTTGAAGTATTGGTACAATTCAAATTCATCTCCCCTTGTTTCTCCCCTTAGAAGCAGTAGTACAAGAGCTTAATGATTACATTTTTTGGACAATCTATTTTAAAAGGATTTGTCTCCTCTTACTTCCTCCTCTTCCATCAAAACCCTAAAAAACAAAATAAATAAAATAAAATCCCCAAAGCCTCTTCTCTTCAAATGAAAATCAAAGCAAAAAATAGAAAAAAAATTGATTCTATCCAGTGTCATTCCTGAGGTTGAACATTTCTAGTGCTTTTGGTCAAGTAAATTATACACAAATTCAGCAACACATAGTGCACTTACATTTACACATTTATAAATTCTATCTCAATAACTACATGTCAGTTTTTAAAAAGAAAATCTACATAATGCTAAAGAGTACCTTATTCACATACTGATGGATCTCACTGGCTTGGTTGTCATGGATACACACCTTTTGTTTGAGAGATCTGTAAAGTGTATGCATTTGAATCCTTGCTTGCCATATCTGCAGTGATATTACAGATATTTTTCAGAAGTAAATAAAATTAAGCAACTGTGCAATTTATGATGAAAGAATAAACACACTTACCTGCATGCATTTTAATAAATCAGTCCTTACTGACATTTAAATACAAGAAACTAAGTACTATATTATTCAAGGAGGAATGTGGTTTACAAGTCTCTGCTTTTGCCTTGTAAGATTATATTACATAGTATGTAGGGAATCATCAAACCTTGGGGAAAAGAAATGGGACACCATCCCTATTTAAAAATAATATCTGTTCCTCTTGAGAGAGTGTTTTTTGTTGTAAAAATTCAACAATATAGGTATTTTACTCTAAAGATATCCAATGTCCTATTCTCACACATTCTTTCTGTTTCTCATGTGTCATAATAAAATCATCTTTATGTGTTAGTAGGTGTCATGAAAAAAATATATTACAATCTGCAAGTGTTAAAAGAGCAAAGCTTAAAGATAGAACTATATTTTTTCCCATCTAAAAGTCACTGACACAAAAGAAGAAGATGAACAAAGAACTATGAATGTATGCATTGGATGGGAGCTTCTGGAAGTTATATGTTAGTTTGTTCAAAAGCATAAACTGCAAAAAATTCTTAATGTCACCCCTATTGAGAGGTCAGTGTTGGTTTGGCAGTCACTCAGCCTTGATTTAAACATATATATGTACCGAGAGAAAGTTCAAGCAAGTCAGCATTGATGTGTAGTATTTCTGAAACAGAAGAAAGAATTTTTTAAAGAATATTGTCATATTGTGCCATTATCTCTTGCTCAGTTTGCACAAACAGACTTAATCGCTTAAGCTAAGTGAACTAAAATCTGGACCCTGTAGAGGTGTATGATAATATGCATTTGCTGTTTGCATTTAATTAACACTTCTACTATTTAACATATGGCAAGGCATTATTCAACATGTCTTCCTGCAAATAATGATGCAAGGTGTGAAATGCCTTTAATCCATGCTTTAGTTACTGTTCTGTTTCCAGATATCAACCCTGCATTTCTTTTCATTAAAAGTAGAACTAGTAAGTGCTACGTGAAAAAATGAAAAAGCACGTAAAAGAATTCTTGTTAAAGCTCTACTTGTTTTAATGAAAATGAAAATAAAAAAATAAAATTAATTCTGTAAATACCAAACTGGCTAGAAAACCTTACTGCTGTTTTGATAACCTGGATGAAGTTTCATGTTCTTTGATGAGTCTTGCTGATTATAATAAAACTGACCTTCTCTTTAATGAAAATTAGTTAGGGCTAGCATTCACCCTTCATAAATGTGATCTTATTCAGTGAGTAGCTTATCCATTTGGATAATTTAAAAACCCATTTAGAAAAGCAGTATTTACTGTATTATTTGTCCCATGGATATGTTTAAATCACTAGATATGGAATCCACAAATATATTTTGGGGAAAAGCTTCCACTTTATATTTTTCAGAAACTGATTATGTAGGATATGTGGAGATGTGTGGACATGGCATGTATTCCTTCAAGCCTTTGCATTCTATATAAACCAGTATTGCTTGAGGCCTCTATGATGTTTATAATTTATGAAGGGTGTTTTCTAGCAACACTGGATACAATGAAATTGCTTCATTTAAGAAGAGGAAAGAAAAACTTGTGTTTCTTATTATTCATTCATTCATTCATTCATTCATTCATTCATTTATTATGATAAGTATACTCTTGATCACCATCCCTTATTTCAACTATCCACCACCCACCTCCCCTCCGGTAACCACCAGTTTATTCTCTATAGTTGAGTCTTTTTCTTTGTTTCTATCTCTCTCTCTTTTTTTCCTTTGCATGTTTTAGTTTCTTAAATTCCACATATGAGTGAGATCATATGGGGTATTTGTCTTTCTCTTACTAACTTATTTAGCTTAGCATTATACTTTCTAGCTCTATCCATGTTGTTCCAAATGCCAAGATTTAATTCTTTTGTGTGGTTGAATAATATTACAATGCATATATACATTACATCTTCTTAATCCTTTCACCCATTGATGGACAATTAGGCTGCTTCCATAGTTTAGCTATTGTAAATAATGTTACAATAAAAATAGGGGTGCATTTATCCCTTTGAATTAGTGTTTTTGTATTATTTGGGTAAATACCCAGTAGTGCAATTCCTGGATTGTAGGGTAGTTCTACTTTTAATTTTTTTGAGGAGACTCCACACTGTTTTCCAGAGTGGTTATACCAGTTTGCATTCTTACCAACAGTGGAAGAGTGTTCCCCTTTCTCCACATCCTCACCAACACTTGTGTGTCTTGTGTTTTTGATTTTAGGCATTCTGACAGGTGTGAAGTGATAACTCATTATAGTTTTTATTTGCATTTCCTTGCTTATGAGTGATGTTGAGCATCTTTTGTCTGTTGGCCATCTATATGTCTTCTTTGGAAAAATGTCTAGTCATGTCTTCTGCCCATTTTTTTAAATGGATTATTTTGTTTTTGATAAGTTCTTTATATATTTTGGATACTAATCATTTATTAGGTATGTCATTTACAAACATCTCCTCCATTCAGTACGTTACCTTTTAATTTTGTTGATTGTTTCCTTTGCCATGCAGAAACACTTACTTTGATGCAGTCCCAATTGTTTATTTTTGCTTTTATTTCCCTTGCCTCAGATGACATATCTAGAAAAATGTTGCTGTGACTAATATCAGAGATATTACTGCCTGTGCTCTTTTCAAGGATTTTTATGGTTTCAGGTCTCACATTTAGGTCTTTAATCCACTTTGAGTTTATTGTGAATGGTGAAAGAAAGTGGTCCAGTTTCGTTCTTTTGCATGTGGCTGTCCAGTTTTCCCAATACTATTTGTTGAAGGACTGTCTTTTTCCCATTGTATATTCATTCCTCCTTTATCAAAGATTAATTGACCATATAATTGTGGGTTTATTTCTGAGTTTTCTATTCTCTTTTATTCATCTATGTGCCTATTTTTATGCCAGTACCATACTGTTTTAATTACTACCAGTTTGTAATATAACTTGAAATCTGAATTTGTGATACCTTCAGTTTAGTTTTTCTTTTCCAAAGTTGCTTTGCAATTTGAGATCTTTTGTGGTTCCAACAAACTTTTAGAATTGTTTGTTTTAGTTCTGTGAAAACTGCTCTGGGTATTTGGTTTTGCATTAAATCTGTAGATTGCTTTGGGTAGTATAGATATGTTAACAATATTTGTTCTTCCAATCTATGAGTGTGGAATGTTTTTCCATTTCTTTGTGTTGTCTTGCATTTCTTTCACCACTGTTTTATAGTTTTCAGAGTACAGGTGTTTCACCTCTTTGGTTGGGTATATTCCTAGGTGTCTTGTTATTTTTGGTGCAATTATAAATGGGATTATTTTCATAATTTCACTTTCTGCTGCTTGATTATTAGTGTATAGAAATGAAACAGATTTCTGTACATCAATTTTGTATACTGTCACTTTACTGAATTCATTTATCAGTTCTAGTAGTTATTTGGTGGAGTCTTAGAGTTTTCTATATATAGTATCATGTCATCTGCAGATAGAGTTTTACTTCTTCCCCACCAATTTGGATGCATTTTATTTCTTCTTGTTGTCTAATTGATGTGGCTAGGAATTCCATTACTATGTTAAATAAATGTGGTGAGAGTGGACATCCTTCACTTGTTCCTGACCTTAGGGGAAAAGCTCTTAGTGTTTCCCATTGAGTATGATGTTAGCTGTAGGTTTTTCATATATGGCCTGTATTATGTTGAGGTACATTCCCTCTAGACCTACTTTGCAGAGGGTTTTTATCATGAACAGATGTGGTACTTTTTCAAAACCTTTTTCTGTGTATTGAAATGATGATATGATTTTTTCCCTTTCTCTTATTAATGTAACATATCACCTGGATTGTTTTGTGAATACTGAAACACACTTGTATCCCAGGAATAAATCCTACTTTATCATGGTGTATGATTTTTTTAATGTATTTTTAGATTCAGTTTCCTAATATTTTGTTGAGAATTTTTACATCTATATTCATCAGGAATATTGGACTGTAGTTCTCTTGTTTTGTGGTGTCTTTATCTAGTTTTGGTATCAGGGTGATACTAGCCTCATAGAATGAATTTGGAAGTTTTCCTTCCTCTTGTATTTTTTGGAATATTTTGAGAAGAATAGGTATTAACTCTTCTTTAAATGTTTGGTAGAATTTGCCTATGAAGCCATCTGATCCTGGACTTTCTTGAGGGGGAGGTTTTTGATTACTGATTGAATTTCATTGCTGGTAATTGGTCTATTCAAATTTTCTATTTTTTCCTGCCTTAGTTTTGGTAGGTTATATATTTCTAGGAATTTATCCATTTCTTCTAAGTTGTCCAATTTGTTTGCATATAGGTTTACATAGTATACTGTTACAATTGGTGTTTGTAGTTATTTCTTCTCCTTCATTAGTGATTTTGTTTATTTGGGTCCTCTCTCCTTCTCTCTCTCTCTTTTGATGTGTCTTGCTAAAGATTTATCAATTTTGTTGATCCTTTCAAAGAACCAACTCCTGGTTTCATTGATCTATTGTTTTTTTAGTTTCTATATCATTTATTTCTGCTTTAATCATTATTATTTCCTTCATTTTGCTGGGTTTGGGTTTTATTTGTTCTTTTTCTAGCTACAAGGTTAAGTTGTTTATTTGATATTTTTCCTGTCTCTGGGGTAGGCCTGCATTGCTGTAGATACCCCTCTTAGAACCACTTTTACTGCATCCCCCAAATTTTGGGCCATTATGTTTTCATTTTCATTTTTTTTCTGTGTAATTTTTAAAATTTCTTATTTGATATCTTATTTGACCCATTCATTGTTTAGTAGCATGTTATTTAGCCTCCATGTATTTGTGGTCTTTCCATATTTTTCTTGTGGTTGATTTCTAGTTTCATAGCATTTTGGTCAGAAAAGATGCAGGGTATGACTTTGATCTTTTTTAACTTGTTGAGGCTTGTTTTGTGGCCTAATATGTGATCTGTTCTGGAGAATGTTCTGTGTGAACTTGAAAAGAATGTATATTCTGCTCTTCTAGGCTGGAACATTCTGAATATGTCTATGAAGTTCATCTGGTCCAGTGCATCATTCAAAACAACTGTTTCCTTGTTGATTTTATGTTTGGATGATATGTCCATTGGTGGAAGTGAGGTATTAAATTCCCCCACTATTATTGTATTAATATCAACTAGTTCCTTTATGTTTGTTATTAACTGTTTTATGTATTTTGGTGTTCCCATTTTGTGTCCATAAATATTTACAATTTTTGTATCCTCTTGTATTGTCCCCTTTATTATTATATAGTGTCCTTCTTTGTCCCTTTTACAGTCTTTGTTTTAAAGTCTATTTTGTCCAATATGAGTATTGCTATTCTGGCTTTCTTTTGACATTCATTTATATGATAAATATTTCTCCATCTCTTCACTTTCAATCTGTAGGTGTCTTTAGGTCTGAGATTAGTCACTTGTAGACAGCATATAGATGGGTCTTGTTTTTATATCCACCCTGTCACTTTATGTCTTTTGATTGGATCATTTAGTCCATTTATGTTCAAAGCAATTATTGATAGATATATGTTGTCATTTTGTTACTTATTTTGTGGTTGTTTCTACAGATTTTCTCTGATCCTTTCTTCTGCTCTCTTTCATGGTTTACTGGCTTTCTTTAGTGATATACTTAGATTCCTCTCTCTTTATTCTTTGCATATCTTTCACTGGTTTTTGATTTATGGTTACCATTAAGTTTGTACATAACACCTTCTGCATATAGTCTATATTAAGTTAATGATTGCTTAAGTTTAGACTTATTCTTTACTCCCCCCACCATGTTTTAGGTATATGACATCATATTTTGCATTCTTTGATTTTATGAATACCTTGACTGATTTTCACAGAAATATTCATTTTTACTGCTTTTGTAGTTTTTTTTGTTTGTTTTTTACTTTTCATACTCTCACTTGTGGTCTTTCCTTTCCACTTTAAAGAGTTCCTTTTAATATTTCTTGTGTGGCTGGTTTAGTGGTCATATCCTCCTTTAATTTTTATTGTCTGAGAAATTCTTTATTTCTCTTTCTATTCTGAATGATTGCCTCCTGGTTAGAGTATTGTTGGCTGCAGATTTTTCCAATTCAGCACTTTGGAGATACCATGCCACTCCCTTCTGGCCTGCAAAGTTTTTGCCACTGATTTTTAAAATTCCAGCTGTTAAGTCCCATTGGTTGTAAGAACTCACAAGTTTCTGCCTCTCTCACTTTCAAAGGCAAATGTCATGCTCCCTGTTCATGGGCTCCCTAATGTGAAAGTCTGCCTTTTACCCTTCTCTGCACCACCTGCTCCCTCTCCACTATGCACAGTCATGGTCTGTTTTGCTCCCAGACCACATCTCTGCCCTTGCTACCTTCTTCAATGTGGCCTCTTCTCTACCTCACTTAGTGTGGAGTTTGTTCTGTCAATCTTTGTGTCATTTTCTGGGTTATTTACACTGATGTGAGTGTTATCTAGTTGTATCCATGGGATGAGGTGAACTTAAGATTCTTCTACTCCACCAGTTTCCCAGCCGATCTCCTGGAAAACTGGTATTTCTAAAAGTTCTGCCTTCAACTACTAACTGAAATTGGAGCCTACATTGCTGTTCACTTTCTCTGTTTCTCATTAGAAAATGTGATAAATTTTTATGCGTATTTTGTAACCTAGCTTAAACTAAAACTATAACTGAAAAATAGATCTAGTTAAAACCTATGTTCATGAAATTCTTATTAATAGATGAAAAAAACCTCAGCAACACATGTGTATAAAAACTTAACTTATCACTTGCTGAGGGTGTAGCACTTAGAACTAGATGAGATGTGGCTATGGGAAGGTGGAAGAAAAACTACCAAAAAAAAGTCAAGTCAACTAGATGCATTCAGAGGTTTCCATGATGTTTAAAACAAATATCAAATTGTTTTTATTGAACTACACATCAATATTAACTAATAAAATTTACTTATTTATTTTTACTCTACTTCAAAAAATTTTGAGTATAATTGATACACAATATTACATTAGTTTCAAATATATGACATGGTGATTCAATAAGTTATGCTGTGTTATAGCATATATTGTGCTATGCTCACCACAAGTGTAGCTGCCATCTGTCACCACATAATGCTATTACAATACTATTTACTATATTCCCCAAGTTATACCTTTTGTCCCTATGATTTATGCATTCCATAACAAGAAGCCTGTATCTCCTACTCCCCTTTACCTCTTTTGCCTATTCCTTCACTCCCCCCTCCTCTGGCAACCATTGATTTATTCTCTGTATTTATGGGTCTGTTTCTGCTTTTTGTTTGTTTATTCATTTGTTTTTTTGGATTCCACATCTAAGTAAAATCATATAGTACTTATCTTTCTCTGATTTATTTCACTTAGCATAATGCCCTTTAGGTCCATCCATGTTATCACAAATGGCAAAGTCTCATACTTTTTTATGGCTGACAATTCTACTGTGTGTGTGTGTGTGTGTGTGTTTCTCTTACATCTTCTTTATCTATTCATCTAATGTAGTTAGCCAGGAAGAGAACCTAGAAGCTCTGATAATCTTAAATATTTGCACCATTTATTTCAATGACTGTGGATTCACTGAATGCACTGAAAGGCAAACAAGTAAAATTTGTATAAAAGAAAATTTTAGAGCTCTCCAATAGAATCTCTATATTCAGTAATCCTTTGAAACATGAAAGATATAGAAGAATGAAAAAGGAGATAAATATTCTCAAGATATTCATTCAGATAATTTTTTAACTGTTGATGAAAGAGTAACTCAAAATCAGTCCTCATGAAATGTAATGTAAAATCCATCAGTGAGGAAAAGAAAAAAATGCCTTTGTGTTGTATTTCTCACATTGTGAGGAAACAGAGTGGGAACTACCAACCAAGAACTAAAGCAATAATAAAAAAAAAAAACTAAACTAAAATTATTGATCTAGCAAAAGATAGGGGATATTTAAAACCTCAAAATCATGTGAAAGCAAGGGCTTTGGGAGGTTAGTGAGTTTCAAAGTTTTCCTTTGACTTGAAATTTTGTGATGAACCTAGGTTACTAGAGGTTTCACATTGATAACTTCACAGGATGTCAAGAAATGAAGATAAAGTCAAAGACCAGTCTAAAGTGAAGAATTTAAAAGAATCCCTATGTAAAGCTGAAACCTAAAAGTGGTGTACATATATTACAAAATTAAATGAGAAATAAGCCTTGCCATTTAGGAAATTATAAGAAACTTGTTTCAACTCTGACACGGAATGAAGGGTAAATATATCCTTTGACATTTGAAACCACAAATTCTAACCAATAGTTGGAGTTTGAACGCATACTTTTTGTTGTGCTACAAGTAAACAAAGATCAAGCAGGGGAACATATTTGAAAATTACTCAGGTTGCTTGCATGCCAGAAAAAGTAAGAGAAAATATTTCATATATCCTTTCTGGAGGAACTCACCCTTCTAGATCTAGAAGAAAATTCATATTATAAGTTTGAGAATAATTAGTAGTTTTCAAACAAAACTAACAAAATATACAAGAAAAAAAAATGAGCCATACGGGAAAATCCAAAGCAACAACAAAGAAATAGACATATAAAGAAGACTTCATTTGTTGGAAATCCACATATGAACTCCTTGTACTAATAGTGCGGAACACCAAAGACAAATATATTTTATAGTTAGCCAAAGGAAAAATGACAAATCCCATTTTAAAGAAATAGTAATTGAACTAAAAGATGAATTAACTAAAAGCCACCCAGGCGTCCCCAAATCATTCCAGTTATAAAGGAGTATTTAAAAGTATATATGCTTACTGGGGCACCTGGGTGGCTCAGTCGGTTAAGTGTCTGCCTTTGGCTCAGGTCATGATCCCAGAGTCATGGGATCAAGTCCCGCGTTGGGCTCCCTGCTCTGCGGGGAGCCTGCTTCTCTTTCTCCCTCTGCCTGCCACTCTCCTTGCTTATGCTCTCTCTCTTTTTGTCAAATAAATAAATAAAATCTTAAAAAAAAAGTGTATATGCTTAGGTTGGAAAAGAATAAAAGCTCAACATTAGTCAAGTCACCACTTTAAATAGTGGAAAGAAATATTTCATAAATCTCAAAAATTTAAATGTAAAAGAATGATAAAGTTAGAAATTAAGGAAACAGAAAACATACAAAATAAAGAGAGACAATAAAGCCAAAAGCTGGCATTTAGAAGAACTAACAAAATACAAAAAAAGGACAAATGTGATCAGAATCAAAAGGCATTAGTAAGTAATATTAGAGATGAGGAGATACATAAGTACAGGTATTTCAGTGATTACATAGAAAAGAAAAGAAATATTATAACAATCATGCCAGTGCATTTGAAATTTTAGAATGAATGGATTATAGTTAGCAAATACAACTTATTAAAACTAACTTTGGAATAAATAACCTTAATTTTTATAGTTTTAATAGAAATCAAAGCAGTAATTAAACTCCTACAAATGACAAGTTAGCTCGGTTAGCATAAGGCCAAGTTCTATGAAATCAACTAGGATATAATATGTCCAATTTTTCAGAAATAATTCCAGAGTTAAAAAATAAGGAGACATTCTCTTCATTTTATGGCAGTGGAACACATTGATTGCCAAACAAGACACAGTAATACTAGAGAAGAAAACTTTAGATCAATTTCATTCACAAACATTGATGCAACAATCTAAAATAAACTATCAACAAACCAAATCCAGCTATGTAAATGACTTTCTGTGATTTGTACCAGGAATACAGGACTCTTTATTTTTTAAAAAATGGATTACCATTTATTGACTGTAATAATACATTACAGGGCAAACTCATTTGATTACTCCAGCAAATGCAGTAGAACCTTTGCTAAAATACAAATCTTGTTCATATGTAAATATGTATATATCTATATATAGATATATATAGATATATATCTATATATAGATAGAGAAGGAAAGAGAGAGAGAGAAAATTATTAAGGGCAGCTACAATAAGAACAACAGCAAAATAAACAAAAACAAAAGTCATCAGATACAATGTTAGGGGAGAAATACTGAAGCAATTCCCTTTAAGATCAAGAATACAAGTATTTTCTGGATATTACTCCTCCATTTAAAGAAAGTTATGATTTATATGTCAATGCAATAGTAAGATAATTCAGTCCTGCAACGTCCTACAAAACAGTCCTGGAATGAGGTAGGACAATATAAAAAAATAAAGTATGTAAGAAATAGACTAAGGTATTGCAGATTATATAATTTTCCATGTTGATAACCCCTCAATATAGATATATTTTTAGAACCATTAAGAAATTTTAGCAAGTTTGCTAAATACACAGTCAATATATAAAAACTGTCAGAGAGAGAATATGACTTAATTTTGGTAGAAAGTTAAAATAAAACAAAACAAAAATACGACTTCAATCTCCATGGTCCTTTTTATACAATAAGTACATTATATGAAATAGCATAAGAAATCAAATGAAGCAAGAAAACTTTACTCATGATCAATAGACAACACTATCAGCAGAAGGAAAATTGTGAAACCAACCAGTTAGTGGAATGAGCAGAAGAGTATTTCAAAACAATTATAAATATCTTAAAGCAAATTCAGAAAAGGATGGATCTAATGGGCAATTTTAGAGAGAAATTGATACTCTAATAAAAAACCAAATGGAATTTCTAGAACTGAAAAGTACAATGTCTTAGAAATACGTTTTCACTGGGTAGACTTCAGAGTAGATTGGACTCTAAGGTTCATTAAACTTGAAGACAGATCAATAGCAATCATCAAAATTGAAGCAAAAATAGAGAAAAAAGATTGAAAAACAAAGTTAACCTAGTTGTAGTAGTATCCAATGAAACCTTTCAGTAGTTAAAAATTAAAGATAAATTGAATTAATTTTGTGAAAAGTGGGAAAAATTTGAGTCTTCTTCACCTTTAAAAATATCTCCATAATGGACAAATGAGAACAATGTTGGTGAGAGAAAATGAAAATTCAATGTGGACGAGGGATTGGTGTAGTGGACACTGGACATTTCAGGCTGGGTATCATCTAGGACCCTTTCCTCAGTAATACTACCCCAGCTTCCCCTGGGGTACCCTTTTACTTAATTTTTCTATTCCAGGAGTAGCACAGAAACCAGCATTTGTTAATACAAATGGTGACCATGCATTCAGTTCTTAGAATGTTCCAGGAAATATTCTGGGATTTAGATTATTCATAACATCACATTCTTCTAGCCACCTCTAAATGAGCATGTCTCAAATCAAGCCTAACAGGGTAATCTCAAGGAGAGTGTTTTTACTTCTGATTTGCTTGAACTTGGCAAGAAAACAAACAAACAAACAACCTCATCTGGTTGTTAAGAAGGCTTCACTTGGATCCTGAGAATGAGGCAAACATAATGGAATGCAAAACCTCAGGTTGAGAAATAGTTCTGATGATATTATTTGAGTTTCTAAATCAAACAGTTAGCCAGCCTTTGCCATTATGCAAACCATTGTATGACTTTTTTTTTTTTTTTTTAATTTAAACCACCTCGAGGTGAATTTTCTCTCCTTGCAAAGAAATAAGTCTTAACAGGTAAGGACAAAAAGGTAAAACTTACCCACTCTCAATGACTTCAAGTCTCTTGATTAGTTGAGTTTTACTGCAGAACAGTAGGAGAGTTTGTGAAATTTCTAGATATTGGCAAATATAGCTATTTTATTTAAGAAAAAATTAATTTCAGAGATAAAACTAGAATCTATTATAGAAAAAATGTGATATATTTTTATGGTCATAATTGTATATTAAGTATCTTTTTCAGACAAATAGATATGTAACTAAATTTTAAGACTATATTGCTCAGGTGATGCAAGTATAAATTGTATCATTGGAAACTATATGTCCTTTAAGTTCCTTCTGTCCCTGGAGTTTTAAGAATTTACTGAAAACTTTGTTTTATTAAAGCTCTAAACAACATTTGGGTAAATCATATTCTATTTAGTATACTCTAATTTAGTATTTTCTTCCATTTTAAAACCGGTTATGTATGTAATAACAATTATGAACATATGTCAATATGCAATTATGTGAAAGGGCAGAAATATTAACTATGAAAAAACAGGCCAACATTCTCCTATGATATTTTGAAAGAATCCATTAAAGAAATATTTTTCTTTCTTTATATTGTAATCAATATAAAACACCCATGTTTTAAACAGAATGCATTCAATAATTCAATAATAACACCTCTAGCATCAAATTATTTAGAAAAAACCCCAGCATGTTACCAACATAGTTCTTGGACATAACATCAATCAGATGTAGTATGATTGAGAGAGTAAACAGCTGATACTTTAAGCCAATGATATCATATTTGATAGGAGATAACTAAGGAATCTAGCCATCAAAGACCCTTGTATCTGCAGAATCATGATAGTTATATGAATTACGATCATATTATGATATTGGATATCTCTCAGAATGTCAACAAATCTATCAAAACCTTAAAAACATGTTTATTAATAATCTTATACTTTCATTTACATGTTGCTGTGTAAGAATTAAATGCAATGAATAGGTGTATGTATTTTATAATATGTTGTTTTGAAAACTCCAGGATTAAAGATAAAAATACTAAATTTATGTGACTTTGGCATATATACTCCTCTAAACAATCTAATAGAGATGTGTTGGAGTGAATATGCACATATCATGAAGTATACATATTGTGAAGTCATGGCCTTGGTATGTTGTGGTATTTTACTTTCGTGGTCAAATTTGGGTGACAGTGAAGAATTTGCTTCCTGCTTAGAATAGAATAGAATAGAGTAGTGATTAAGATTGCTACTGTGGAATGAAACAGCATGGCTTAATCCACACTAGCTCTGTGACAGTGGGCAAGTTCCTTAACACATCTCCATGTTTTGGTATCCTCAACCATATAAGGGGAATAGAGTCTACTTCATAGTAACAGTCAACAGTTCTTAAATGTGCTCTCTCGGAACCCTTGTTTCTGCAGGCACTAAAAGGGTAAATTCATGCAAAGTAACAGAGCTTTTATTAAATGTCAGCTATTAGTTTTATTGGTGAAATGAAGATAATAGGGTGTACCTTGTAAGGATGTTATGAAAATAAAAGAATATCATATGTAGCAACTCTGGCACATAATAGGTTCTCAGTAAATAGTAGCTATTACCATTATCATGGAAGCTAGCCTTTCCTTATGCAACTTGGATATAAGACCATTAAAGTGAGAATTTCTTAGTGATTGTGCTTGAAATAAATAAATAAAAGCCCATAATATTTTAAATACAAATCTGTATTTTGGGAAAGGCTGCCTTGACTAACACGTTTCAAAGAAAGATCAAAACCTCAGTAAAATCCAAATATTTGTTTATTTTTTAAAGATTTATGTATTTCAGAGAGAGAGAGAGAGGAGTGCATGCACGTGCAGGGGGAGGGGCAGCGGGAGAAGGACAGCAGCAGACTCCCCACTGAGCCCAGAGCCAAAAGCAGGGCTCCATCTCCGGACGCTGAGATCTTGACCCTGAGATCATGATCTGAGCCAAAATCAAGAGTCAGATGCTGAACAGGCGCCCATTAAAATCTGCATATTTAAAAGAGATCTCTATCATCTCTCCTCTTAGTACACAGAGAATGTGAATTCAATTCCATGGGGGCATGGAAAAACTAGTGTCCTAAGTAATAATATAGCCATAATCATTGACAGTAGATTAGGTTTTAAAAAAAGTCTCGGCGAGTATCAAGATCACCACTAACATGACCTGATTTTGGCACTTCATGTTTTAGAAATTTAAGGTTTCCAATAATACATATGCAAAATTTGAATTAAAAAGCATACAACTTATAAACTTTGTGGCATTACAGTTTTTATGATGCAGTAATTTTGACCTTTGGAGAATATAAAAAATTCAGAGATAACATGATCTTTATCTTCTCAGCATGGCACGTTGATAGATTCTCTCATTTCAACTTATAGTCACTGATAATGAGGTGTGTTTGATCTTTATGCTTGTTTTTTTTAGTCTTTTTTAATTAGAAAATTGTTTGGTAATCATCTTGGAGTTGGCATGTAAAATAACTGCACTTTTATATGCAAAAAAACTCTTCTTTCTTTATTACATATAACATACTATTACTTAGTTGTCTGGTTTTGGGAAAGTCATTAGTCATGTGTTTTATGTGTTATTAATAGTTCTATGTGTTTTAGCTTATTCTGTAGAGAAGGCATCCTTCACTGACTTACCAATATTTACTTTAAAAAGTTGAAATCTGTTTCTTAAAAATTTTTTTTAAATAATCTCAAAATTAGATCTTAAAGCAATCCTATACTTTTCCTTTTTTCAGATTGTCATATAAATGGAATCATACAGTATTTAGCCTTTTGCGATGGTTTCTTTCACTTAGCATGTTTTTGAGATTTATCTATCTTGCTGAACATATCAATAGGTATATTATTTTTATTGTTGAGTAGTATCACATTGTATGGATATATCAGTATTTGTTTACCCATTTACCAGCTAAAAAACATGTAAGTTCCTTCCAGTTGTCGACAGTGACAAATAAAACTGTTATAAACATTGGGATGCCTGCATGGCTCAGTTGGTTAAACGTCTGCCTTCGGCTCAGGTCATGATCCCAGGGTCCTGGAATCGAGCCCCACATCAGGCTCCCTGCTCAGTGGGGAGCCTGCTTGTCCCTCTCCCTCTGCCTGCTGCTCTGCCTACTTGTTCTCTCTCTCTCTTTGACAAATAAATAAATAAAATCTTAAAAAAACCTGCTATAAACATCATGCTTAGATTTTTGTATGGATACACATATTTTTTCCTCTCCAGAAAATAGTAGGTATGAGATTCCTGAGTCATATGTTAAGATACTTTTTTTTATTTTAAATGTCTAAACCAGAATTTTTATTAGATTCAAGCTTTGCAATAATGATTTAAAGATTTTTTTCATTTTATTCTGAAATTTTGAAATGGTATCAAAACTTGGAAAAATATCCCCTATTCTCCCAAGGAGTCTTACTTTCTCTATTTTACAAAACAAGGACATAATTTCCCCCCACCCCCAAAGATCCACTGTTACAATTGCCTGTATATAGTTCGGAGGCAGATTATTATAATATTCTGACATTTTATGAGCAATCATAGATTCCAATGTTATTCTTAACTGTGCAGAAAATCTGTATTATTGTGCCATTCTATGAGACAGCCAGGATCTTTAGTTGGAATACTATGTCAGAGAAATATCTGGTAGCATGACATCATTTCTCCCCTTTAATGGATATCTGTCAACATTAATAGCCAAAAAAAAGAAAAGGAAAAAAAAACCGTTTTCTTCAATGTGGAACATTGATCTTCACTTTGGAGTCACCCTTTATCCTTTTAGTCAGAGGATTTAACTCTAGCTCTAAACTAATCATTGTAATGAGTCGTTTCTTATAGAAACCCCAAGTTGAATTGAATTTGAAAACTTAGTGAAGTCCCAAATGGTTTTAGCCTGATACGTGTAGGCTTACCTATTTTGGAAAAACGGTGAAATACAATGGAATTAAATAGTCTCTTTAAGATACTGTTAGCCAGCTTCAGTTACTTCTTTGATAGATTTTATTATTTTTCTCTGAATACCTTATGGCCAGTGTTTATTTTCCACCAGTATTGCAAAAAAAAACTTTTCCTTTCATAGTTCCTTCAGGAAATGATTACTAGAGATGCAGCTAATTTACCTGGTTATGGGAGTGAGGAGTATTCTTTCTGGAAAGCCATAGAGACATTATGTGCTCTCTGCATAGGGGAAGTGTGGTGATGGTGGTGGTGACAGTGGTGCTGGTGGTGAGGGTGATGGTGGTAGTGAAGGGCAGTAACTGAGGACAGTGGAGCTTAGCCCAGTCATGTCCACATAACCATTGCTGTATTTTTGGAAAGTCTCCCTGAGTGAAGCTAATACCGAATACCTAATAACAATCTACATGGTCTCTTGCTGAATATTATAAATACTGTAACCCCCAAGAAAATGTTCCAGACTCTGGCAGAACATTTTATTCAAAGGACAGCATTATAATTGTAGAATATACACAGAGGTGAAACTATATTAAAGGTTATGTCAACATGGAGGAAAAACATATTTTCACTAGAGGAAATTTAGAGAAATATAAACATCATTAAAAGGTGAATGATGACTTAGAAAGGAAAGGTTAACATAACCAAATTTTGCTCATTAAATTCTGTAGGAGAAAAAGAAGAGAAAGACAGCTTTGGTCTTTTAAATGCCCTTTCTGTGTCCATTGATCACATTGAACTTGTCTTCTACATTTCATAACATGTTGCTTTAAAATATACGATCTAGAAACACATTGGCTCTTGTCCCCAGCAAAACATGTTGCCAAATGACATTTAAGTTGTTTTCCAGATCTCAAGAAATACATAGGAACTTTATGTGCTCATGCCAAAACTTGTTGCAACTACTGAGAAATCACAATAGTAAAGATAAAGATTTCAAACACTTTTAACTGAAATGTTACAATTGGATTTTAGTAGTAAGTGTCCCTTTCCCTGGTCAATTATTGTCCACAAATAATAACCAAACGTATGCAAAAATTTGGATAGATACCACTGGTGTAGAAGTCACTTTCTGATTGTACATACAGAAGAATCTCTAAATTCTGATTTCCGTTTGCCACAAATGTCATCCAGTACACTTTTATATTCCCCATATCAGTCATGCATTTGACTCTGAATGTAGCACAAGGATTTGCCTACTGACAAATGCTGCTTGGGAGTATCATTTAGTTTTAAGTCCTCAGTTGGGCATTAGGGGAAAAAATTCAACTTTAGGATAAAAAAAATAAAGATATTGGACGAAATTCATTGGAAGGAAACAAACAGTGAGACTGTGTATTTGATCTCCTTCTGTCACTAAAACTGCGGAGAACTAATAGTCACATGTCAAAGCACTGAAATTTTAACAATTGAATAAGTATATAAGTGACTTGATTCCAGTTCAAAACTTCAAGTATTTTGTGCAATTCCCAGTGAAGTGTCCAGTAAAAGTGATTTTTTCACATTTTACCTACCTCTCACAAATGAAAGTTCCAAGAAATAGAAGAATAACTGGATCTACTTATTTGTCAGACTGTGCAATATTAAGATTGTTCAACAAGATATACATGAACTTAATTTGTTTTATTTTCTTCCTCAATTTTTTTCTCAATTAATGAAGGGTTTATCAACTTATGAGAGCATATGTTCTATTTCAGAATAGATGAAATTTTATTTCTTGTATGACTGTAGTTTGCAATAAAGATAAATCCACAAGTGACTATGACAAAGTATCAGAATATGCAAAATTCTGCAAAATGTATTTACAGCACAAATTAAATGTGGTCCATTTCAATTATGTTCAGGTCTTCAGCACATGAAGTAGCAATTTATTTTACTTTATGACCCAAAGAGGAATTTATGGAAAAAAAATAGAAAGGGTCATCTGTTTTTAATCATAGATTTAAGAAAAACTTAGAATGGGAATGTTATTGTACCTAAGAATTTCATTTTGTCTTCCGCTTAAAAACCTTTCTTAATAGAGTTCACCTGACTTATCACAAATACATAACAGTATACTCTGCAGTCTTGTACAATTGGGTCCATTGTTTTCTGACTTTCACCTCTTCCTTTCTCTTTCTAATTTTTTTTACAGTCATTTCTTATTGTTTCTTTTTCTTACTTTCTTTTTTTTGTATTATGTTATGTTAATCACCATACATTACATCATTAGTTTTTGATGTAGTGTTCCATAATTCATTGTTTGTTCATAACACCCAGTGCTCCATGCAGAACGTGCCCTCCCCAATACCCATCACCAGGCTACCCCATCCCCCCACCCCCCTCCCCTCTAGAACCCTCAGTTTGTTTCTCAGAGTCCATAGTCTCTCATGGTTCATCTCCTCCTCCGACTTCATTTTTCCCTTCCTACTATCTTCTTTTTTCTTAATGACAATGGCTTTACTTCCACGAAGTATAACATTTTCCCAGTTTCTTTTCTTTGTTTAGTTGCAGACACCACTCTGTTTCTTTCCTATTCCCTTTCTCTTTAATGTTTAAGAACTTAAGAAGTGGCCAAACTTCTTCTGTACAAGCACATATAATAAATATTCTAGGCTTTGTGATTAATACAGTGTCTTTATAACTAGTCATGTCAGGGTTTTTAAGAAGAATATTTTAATATTTTTTTAAGATTTTATTTATTTATTCATGAGAGACAGAGAGAGAGGCAGAAGGAGAAGCAGGCGCCCAAGGAGCAGGGAGCCCGATGAGGGACTTGATCCCAGGACCCTGGGATCATGACCTGAGCCAAAGGCAGACACTTAACCATCTGAGCCACCCAGGCGCTCAAGAATATTTTAATTTTTTATATGCAATTTTTCAGTTTATTTATTGCAGTAGATAGCATTAGCCCATTTACTATAATACAGGCACCTAACCCAGTGTTGCAGGGTTCTTTGAGAAGGTGAAGTCTATGATAAATTCTCATGGAAAAACAGTGGGTTAAGTAGTTAAACATGAGGGTAAATATCTCATGCATGAACTCTCCCTGGAAGCTGGAGATTAAAATCAGCACCAGTCTAGTGGAGACCTATTTAAGCTACATCTCCTTGGTGAGCTCCTCCTGCCACACCTGGCCCAGTGACTTATATATATATATATATATTTTTTTTTTCTTATAGAGCCTCAACAACAGGCAGAACCATTTTTTAACATGGAAGCACCACCTTCTAATAGGAAAGAAACTATACACAATATGTAAACTAATGACTATGGCTGTGTTAAATAAAACTTTATTTTTATAGGTAGATTTACCCTGTGGAGCATTGTTTGCTGATCCCTGACTTAGATCTAAATTCACCTTTTAAAACCATTTTTTTAATTGCCCCCCACCAAATAAATATCACTTTTTACCTGATTGTGCCCCAAGAGGAAGTTTATAGAAGATGAACGTCTGCTTTGTTTTTTTTCTTCCTTTAAATTATACTCTTCATTCTTCCAACTCAGTTTTTGAAGATTCCTACAACATACATTCAAAATATATATATATATATATATATATG
>NW_027397071.1:41028937-41045700 GCF_003265705.2 Callorhinus ursinus
AAAATATATATATATATATATATATATGTATATATATATATATATATATATATATATGCTTTCTCTCTTCAATGGAGTTGCACACAACTTCATACAAGAACTATTTTTCTCTTTATAACCCAGAACCAGTAATTATCTTCTGTTTAGATTCCGGAAGTTTTCCTTTACACTAATTGACCCTTTGCACTACACAAATCAAAATGAGGTATGTGGTATTTGTTATTATTGAGAAAGGTGGATCTTTTCTGGATCTTGACTTTTCATTCCAGATGACTTCCACCTAGTTCTCCAATTCTCACATATTAGGTAGAGGAGAAATTACAAATCTTACAAAAATATTAAAAAACTGATGGTATTGGGAATTTACAGAGGTCATAGGTCAGCAGGAGGAGGCATGGATGTTTCTGATTTTCTCAGTGTCTCTCAGAAAGTTTCAATGTGACCAGGGACCGGAAGAGCCTATGTTCCAGGGAAAGACTTTTTTGCTTGGGTTTTTCTAATCTTTTTCTCAATCTGTAAATCAATACTTTTTTCATCAAATTTGAAGAAATTTTATCTCATAATCCTCATATTTTTGGGCCCAATCTCACTCTCTTCTTCCTGATATTTATTATAAATAGTTTAGCTTGATATGCTCCCTAAGTCCCTGAATCTCTGTTCACTTTCTATAATCTTTTTTTTTTCTGGTATTCCAATTGGATTATTACTAATGATCTCCCTTCACATTTACTGACTTTTTCTCTATTATCTACAGTCCGCTGGTAAAATTAACCAAATTTTGTTTTAATTATTTTACATTTCAGCTATAGAATTTCCATTTTTTTCGTTTGTGTAGTTTCTATTTATCTGCTGAAATTCTTGTGAACTGTTAGCTCACTAAAGCAATATTTTAATTTAGTTTATTGTTATTAGTTATTTGAATGAGTCTTTACTAACTTTAGAGAAGTCTTTGGGTGCTCAATCCAACACATGAGGCATCTAGAGTTTCATTGCTATGAATGACTTTATTCTTATCCTGTGGGTGATATTTTCCTGTTCTATTTTGTTATTTAATATTTTTTCATGTCTAATAAATTTATGTTGCATGACTTTTGTAGATACACTGTAAAGAATTTTTATTCTGTTATCTTCTTTTAGAGATTATTGGTTTTTATTTTTGCAGGCAGATCAATTACTGTTTAATCACTTTGTACTGATATAGGCTAGGTTTCATGCTTGTTAGGACAATTCTTTGGAATGTCTAAGGTGTTTCCCATGTTTTTATAACTCAAGCAGGCCCAATGATGAAATTCTTTCTCTCCTTAGGATCTTGTCACGACTTGGTTTTAGATTTTGTCAGAGTAGACTTAGAGTAGACTTTCCTCCAGATTGTGATTCTTACTCTAGAGTTGAGGACTTTCTAGTGTCTCAGCTAGATACAAGGGGTGTACTGAAGTAGAAGGTATTAAAGAATAGTATAAATATAATATAGTATAAATAGTATAAAAGTATAGCCTCTCTGTTTGAGTTGCACCTCCAGCATCTTCCAGCATTGCTTGACTCTAGAATCTCTGATTCTTTCTTAACCAGGTAGCAGCTGCTTTATCAGCATTTTCTAGCAAGTCTTTTGTTATGCACAGTCCAGATCTCAGCCAAGGATACATAGGAAACCCCTACTTACATTTCTGCTCTCTTTTTTATGAGACTCCCCTTCTCCATTGATCTGCCCTGCATCTTCCAGCAACTTGAACTTTTCTCAACTGCGGTCTCTGTCTCCTAAAATCAGCAGAACCACTGTGTTATAATTCAGCTCTTCACCAAAGTTGTCAATTGTCTCTAGGCACACAGTTGAGCAATTATGGGGCTCACTTCATGACTTTTCATCTCTGGTATAACAGTCTAAGCTGCTTGTAGTCCAGTGCCTAAAAACAATAGCCTCATGTATTTGTCCACTTTGTAGTTGTTTACCGTTAGAGAGCTAATCTACATTACTCTAGATACAAATTGTTGGCTGGAGGTAGAAATATTTTTTGCATTTTAAAAATTGATATAAATGTAATTATTGAATATATATCTTATGTTTTTAAGATTTACCCAAGTAGCTATAAATAGCTATTGTTAACATATTTTCATGACTGTATTATATGAACACATCTGTTGTCTGAATATAACAGAATTTATAATATTGGAGCTATACTGGGATTTTTTTTTAATTTTAGACTTTTATTAGCAATCTTGATCTGAAAAATTTTGTACATGTTTTTTGGGGCTTATGTGCACACAGTGCTATATGATATATATATATAGGATTGAAATTTCTAGGTTGTAGTGTTTGTGTGTCTTCAATTTTATATGATATCAATATCATATTGGACCATTGTCCTGAGTGACTATAATAATTTATCTCCCCATGAGCAGTGTATTAGAGTTCTTACTTCTTCATATCCTTGCCAACACTTGGTATTTTCTGCCCTTTTAATTTAGAGTCATTTGATGGATATTTTTAATGTTTGAAGCAAATCTTTTAATAATTTTTTTCCATAGTAACCTAGACTGAAAACAACAGGCACTAAGAAAATGCATGAGGATTTATGACATTTTAAAAGCCTTTATATGATTATATAAATTTGAATTAAAATGTTCTTAGTATTTGATGCAATGAGATACAAATTTTCAGGAGAGGAACATTAATTCCTCTTTGTTATTTTAAAGTTGGCAGGTGTTACAAACATCACAATAGATTATCTGCATATTTTTTCATTCCTATTAAGAGTTTGATTTGAAAAAAAAAAGTTTGATTTGTGTTAACTAGAGCAATATGCTCCCCTTCTTGACCAGTTCTTTTCACATCTGTTTGTTACCTTTGAGAAAGACACATTAACAACTTGCCCTGAGCAGATTTTGCCAGTGACTTGCTGCCAATTGGGTATTAAAGGGAATTGGGAACACATGTTTTGTTTTAAAAATCCCTAACAGTTTGGACTGGTTGCCTTTGGACTGGACTAATTGACACTCAATCATTGTCATGCTGCCTAGCCCATGTGCGATAATCATTTGGGGACAATGGTTTGCAAGTTGCACTTCATGACTTTGGATCTGAATGGTAGTATCAAAGTATATGCTGCCATCTGACCCATTTCACAATGGAGTAGGAAATGCAGCTCTTATTGAAAATCTCCTAACTGTACTAATTTATATTCATCTGATAACCCATTGAGGGGAAAATGGGAATGAGCTGGCAGGTGGCCTTTCAGATATAAAGGGCACATGGCAAACTGGCTGTTTATTGCTTACTCACACTGGAATACTAAAGATATCGCAGAATATGCATATTTCTGGAATTTCATTTTTTTAAATTCTGATCAGCACTCTATTCATAATCTAAACATTATAATTTAGAAATCTTACATAAGTGAGACTCATTTGTGTGTATTTAATACATTTATGAACATAACATATGGTTTGTTCTTAACAGCTCATGTCAGAATTAGAGCTAGGATTACTGTATTATCATTTATGCAATTTTAATGCATATAAATTTTTGTGGGATTTTTTTCCAGCTTAATGAATGAAAACTATGCCACTCGTTTTTCTTTAGGCACTGGTTCTAATGTTTTCTCATAATGCTGGCACGAAATGACTGAAAAACATCCTTTTGAATTTAAAAAGATATTACTGAGAATGCACTTAAATCAAAGTAAGAAAATATTATTTAAAATATGAAAATCAGAATAACCAAATGTCTTTATTATATGTGTATAAACTCACATACACACATACAAACACACACACTCCTAAGTTCAAATAAAATAGCCCTCTATTTTATTAGGCCTTTAAATCTTTAGAGATTATTTTTTTATTATAACCGAAGTTTGAGATATTTCCTTTTCTTAATTTTTAGAATTATACTGGTCTGATAAAATATAAATAATCATTACTGACTCTTTAAGGTTTATTTTTTTCAATTTCTACAAATCAGTCTGAAAAGCAACTCTTTCATTCAATGAGTTGTTTTCCTAGTTGATTTGACCCAATTCTGTATTTAAAATAATGGTTGAAATATCAACAATTTAATTTTTAAAAATGCAAATGCATCTAATACATAACTAATAACTTCATCAATTTTTTAAAAACATAAAATGACATTCTATGGGATAATATGTATATATTTCTGGTTGCCTTAGTGAAACTGCCAATTTTATTGTTAAATATTAAGAATCAAGGATAATAATTAATAGAGGATGATGAGGGAATGGACAATCTGAGGAAACACGAGAGAGAGATACATTTTGGAGATCTTAGGAAAGAGAATCAAAAGATTTAATGATTGTGGGGTTCCTAGGTGGAGGAGTTGGTTAAGCACGGGACTCTTGATTTTAGCTCAGGTCATGATCTCAGGATTGCGAGATCGAGCCCTGCCCTGAGGTCTGTCCGTGCTGAGCGTACATCCTGCTAAAAATTCTCTCTCTCCCTCTCTCTCTCTGCCCCTCCCCACCCCAGCTTGTGAACCTTTTCACATATACACACACGGTCTCGCTCTCAAAAAAAAAAATTTAATGATTGAGTGTATACAATGGAGAGAGAAGGATCTAAGATAACTTCAGAGTTTCGAGCATCACAATATAATACTGGTCTATTAATGAAGACAGAATTGGAAGAATAGACACTACTTTTTTCCCTATTTTTGGATTGAATAATTTTTATTGTTTCATTTTGTGTTGTATTAGCTATAACCCATTATTTTGATATTATGTTAATTGCTTTAAGCTTTATAAGATACAACATACCTTCAAGTGATAATATACAACTTACCATATACCATTAAGGGCCTCATAAAAATATATATTTTTCCTATCCTGGCCTTTATGTTACTGTTATTACACATTCTATTTCTACACATAGTATGTACCACACAAGTTGTTATTTTTACTTTCAACATTATCTTTTCTCAAAATATTTGAATACTAAGAAAAATTCTTTATATTTATACCATTTTTATTATGTCTTTACCATTTTCAATGCTCTTCATTTCTTCATGTAAAACTAGGTTTCCTTTTATCATTTTCCTCTTGACTAAAGGACTTCCTTCAATATTTACTGTTGTACAAGTTTACTAGTGACTAATTCGGCTCCTGTAAATATGAAAAGCCTTTATTATAATATTTTTGGTTTTAGAAAGATAGCTCAACTACATAAGGAAAGCTACTTTAATATTTTTTTTCTTTCAGCACTGTAAAAATGTGCTCTACTGTCTTGTAGCTTGCTCTGTTTGTGATGAGAACTCTGCCACTGTCATCCTTATTTTGGTTTTTCATAAATAATGCATTTTTTTCCTCTGGCTCTGTTTAAGATATTTTAAATTACTGGTCTTAAGCAATTTTATGATCATGTATCTTGGTGTATTTTTTTCATTGGGATTAAGATTTTTATATTTATGTGTTTATAGTTTTCATCTAATTTGAAAAAAATTTGGCAATTATTTTTTTAATTTTTTAAAATCTTTTTTGGGGGGACTTTAATAACCCATATATTTGGCTCTTTGACATTGTGCTATCCATCACTGATTCTCTTTCCAATATTTTTTCAGCTCTCTGTTTAGTATCTTTTGTTGTATGCTCAAGTTCACTATTCTTCTGCAATGTCTAATATATTTTAATTTCATGTAGTGTATTTCACATCACACATTGTACTTATCTTTTGAGAGTTAGAGTTGCATCTCTTTTCTATTTTCCATGTTATTTCTTCTAGTTTCTTGAACATAAATACAGACTTAATAATTAATGTTATTATATTTTAAATGTATTTAATATTTCACATATTTGTTTACTAATTAATATGTACAATTTCTGAGTCAACTTGGATCTATTTTTTTCTCTTCTTTGTGAGTTGTTTTTTGTTTTGTTTTGTTTTTTTGCTTCTTTGAATACTGGTAATTTTTATTGGTTGTCTGACATTATGAATTTTATCTTGTTGGGCATTTGATATATTTGTAGACCTATAAGTATCCTTGATCTTTGTCTGCAAACCTAAAGTTCTTTGCAAACAGTTTGATCTTTTTAAGTCTTACTTTCAGATTTACTTAGTGTATTAGTTTTTTATTGCTGCATAACAAATTACCACAGAGTTAGTGATTTAAAATAACACCCTTTTATTACCTCATAGTTTTTGTAGATTAGCTGACTGGTCACTGCTTAGCTGGGCCATATTTTCAAGGTCTCACAAGATTGCGATCCTGATTGGGCTGCATTGTTTTCTGGGGCTCAGAATCTTCTTACAAGCTCATGTGGTTATTGGCAGAATCCAGTTCCTTGCAGCTGTCTGACTGAGGTCCTAATTTTCTGACTGGCTGTCGTCCAGGATCCACTCTTAACTCCTAGAGGTGTCTGCCTCTCTTTGGCATGTATCCCTCTCACAGGCCTTCATAGGGCATGGCAGCTTACTTTTTCAGAGTAGGAAAAACACTCTATTCAAGAGGAGTCAGGCCCTTCTTTAAGAGCCTCCACCTGTTTAAACCGGGCCTGCCTCAGATAATTTCCCTTTGCATTAACTTAAAAAAAAAAATCAGCTAATTTGGGACCTTAATTATATCTGTAAAATTCCTCAACTTTGGCATATAGCATAACCTAAATATAAGCATGATATCTCATCATAGTCACAGGTCATGCTCATACTCTAAGAGATGGAATCATACAGAGCACCTACCTCAGGGGACAAGAATCTTGGGGATACTTTAGAAATCTGTCTGCCAGCTTTAGTAGGCTTAGAGCACCAGTTAGTCTAAGGTGAATTTTTCCCAGGACTGGGACAGTATCCTTCTCAGTACGCTAACCAAAGCCTCCTTTATTATGGGGTTTTCCACTCTGGCTGTTGGGAACAGTAGCTCTTCCTAGCTAGGTGACATCTCCAAGTACTATCCCCTATACTCCTTAGGCTCAGTTGATATCATCATATGCACGTGTTGATCAGTACTCAACTAAATACCTGATGGGAATTCTGTGCAGTTCTCACAAGTTCTTTCTGGGCACAACTCTCTTTTCTCTGCAGGACTCTGCTTAGCAAACACTTTCAACCTGTTTTCTCTGGATTTAATTCCATTTCCTCAACTCAGGGGGACCTAGAGACTTTTCCTAGGCAATGAGCTGGTGCAGTGAAAAGACCTACGTCTTTCACCATCTGTCAGAGACCATTGACCTTTGTTGTCTGATTTTCAATGTCTTCGGTTTTATTTTTTCATACGTTTTGTGTGATTTTTTTAGTTGCTTCAGGTAAGAAAATAAAGCTAGTCCTTGTTACTCCTATGTTGACCAGAAGAGGGAGTACCTCAAATGTGTCTTGGCTGGTGTTATTCCTTTCCCTTCCCTAACTCACAACTCTACCAGAATTACCTTACCACTCCCCATTCAAAAATTTTTCACTGGTCTAAAATCCCACAGAATATATTAATTCTGAGACATAGTTTGAGGTTTATCACTATCTTTTAGTAACCCAATTTCTGCATTAATCTCAAAATTGATTTCCCTTCACACATCAAAATGAACTCCATGGTTTTCCCCAAAGTCACTTTGTACCCTTCTGCATTCTAGGGTTGTTCATATTACTAAAAAATGCATAAAGCATTCTCCCTTTATTCTCCCTCACTCTACTTGCTGAAGACTTTCAAGGCTTCTAATGGTGCTTCCTTCAGGAAGTCTTTTTTGATTTTATTAAACATTTCTTCCATTAACCCGTTGTTCTGAAGCACACAGAATCATTTAATGACATATCACAGCTCTTTTTGTTTTACTTACAGTGTACATGTTAGATTTATCTTCTTAAAGTCAAAAGCTTTTAAATTTAGTGAACAAATATTTCTCATTTTTTTTCTATACCTATTCTGTTAGCTTCCCCTTCACCTGCAACACATATACAGTGGACACTTCAACAATGCAGGTTTGAACTGCAGGGATCCACTCATAGGTGCTTTTTCTTTATTTTTTTTCTTCCTGAAAAAAGCCTTATTGTTTCCATTTGGTCCAGGGTTTGGGGAAAGGCTATGGGGTTGCTTAAAATGTTGCTTGTGGGCTGCAGGGAGAGGCTCAAACAGTAGGGGGATAGCAGAGGGAGCCCTCTAAGGCTGCTGGGTTCTGGATGCTCTTAGTTGTTGGTGAACGTAAGAGATACTTGCCCAAATCAGCCAGGGGACCAGCCAGCCTGCAGCATTCAATCAGGTGGTCACCATCTTCTTGATAAGTTTCACCTGCTCATCTAGGACGTGGTTCTCAGGGCAGGCACAGAGAGGAGTGTGTGTGTGTGGGCAGAACCTAGGGCATGCAGATTCAAAAGGGCCTGGTTGAGGTTCTTTTCTCGTAACACTGGTAGCTTCCATAGGGTCATTTTGGGACTGCTTCTGCCTGTCCTGGAAGAGTGTGTGGTCTGCCCCACTGGGTTTGGATCTTCAAGAGGCACCGGGTGCCCTCTGGCTTCTCCTGGGCCAATTCAGGAAAGAAGTGGCCCATGCCTACAGAGCCACATCCTTGCAGTGGAATTAGAAGCCCAGGGAGAGAGGTAGGTGTAAGAAGCCTGCAGATGCATGTTGATCAGACAGTTGACCACAGCTTCCACCTTGGTGGAATTCTGATGAATCTGGGAGATCAAGGTTGGTGGGCAATAAGTGGTTAAGTTCAAATAATGGTGTTAGTGCTAGAGGCAGAGGTTGGCAATAAACTGTTCCTGAAGTTTGTAACTGGAAAAGAGCTTGAAGAGTCGTGGAAAGCTGAAAGAAGCAGCATCCCTGGGTCTGTTCAAACACTGCTGAAGCGAGATACCGGTGCAAGGGACCCCTGGGTGAACTGTGGATATTTTACGGTACTGTAGATGTATTTTTTCTTGTGATTTTAACATTTCCTCTCGCTCACTTTATTGTAAGAATACACTATATAAAACACAACATACAGAATGTATGTTAACCGACTGTTTTATGTTATCAGTAATGCTTCTAGTCAACAGAAGCCTATTAGTAAAGTTTAGGGGAGTCAAAAGTTATACATGGATATTTGATTTTTGGGAGGCCAATGTCCCTAGCCCCTGTCTTGGTCAAGGGTCAACTGTACTCACAAAATACAAAGTAAGTCCTTTACCACTGTACATACACAATAATAAAACAAAGAGGTGGGGAATTATGCCAGCTCAATTATGTTTTCAACTATAGAGTGAGTAGACCTATATATAGTTCTGAATATTTTTTTTTATTTTTCAGTTTACTCTGTGGCTTTGATGAAAGAGTAGGGATGAATTAGGAAATAATTACTCTGATGGTTTTGCCAAATACCTTAGAGGAAATATAGCAAAGTTCTCCTCCCTCCTTGGAGGGAGGAACTTTACTCAAAAAAATGTTTACCAAGACCTGACAAATAAACTATGACTGCTTTTGCTTATATATCTTTGAAAATCACATTGGCAAGAAATAAGTCGACTTTTGCTGTAAGGATATACTTACTATTTTGCTCTTATGTGAGCAGAGAGAGATGGTTGGTTGTACACATGCAACAAAATCAGGTCTACATATTAGGTATATTGTATTGTGAGCCAATCATAGGAGGAGGCATCCTATGGAAGAAAGCAATTAGAGCAATGAAAGGCTATGATGAGACATGTGCTAACGAAGCCAAATTGTAATTTAAAGGCAAGATGAGCTAAAGGTGCATGCACGTGTGTAGGAATATAACCTATTACAAAGGCTAAGTGACACAAAATAAATGAGTAGGATATTCCTTACATATGAGAATCTCTTAAATTTAAACATCACCTCTAAAAATATTTTTCTTAAAATTACATTTTTCTTCTGTCTCATGAATAAATTTTCATGGTGCCAAGTGCTGAATCAGGTGTTATCGTAGCTCACAAAAGCTGAACTTATAACTGTGCTTAAGAAACTAGACTAATGCTAAATGAGAATAGTAATAAAAAATCAAGTATAGTGAAATCTTGCTGGTCTGAGGACAGGAGATATGAGTGGGCATGTACCACATTTGGAGTTAAATAAAAATTAGCTAGAATAAGGTACATAGACTAGATGCTCATTTTATTTATTTATTTTTAAAGATTTTATTTATTTATTTGACGGAGAGAGAGAGCGTGAGAGGGAACACAAGCAGGGGGAGTGGGAGAGGGAGAAGCAGGCTTCTGGCTGAGCAGGGAGCCCGATGCGGGGCTTGATCCCAGGACCCCGGGATCATGACCTGAGCAGAAGGCAGTCGCTTAACCAACTGAGCCACCCAGGCATGCCCTAGATGCTCATTTTAGCTTCCATTTTTTTTTCTATTACCACTTTAAAATGTATATGATCTAGGAATTCATTTTATTTGACCTGAAGAGTTCTGTGTAGATAGATAAAATCTTAAGCTGGCCTTTATGACCTAGTAGGAGACAGGGAATTCCAGGTTTGACAGCAAATGCTTCCTTCCAGATGATATTAGGAACCTGACTGTGCTTTCTGTCAACCCACCTTTTATGTCCACCCCATTCCCCCATGGAGGACTCTGTTCATCAAGAAAAATTTCCGACAGAGTATCTTATTTAATTCTTAAGGAGGAGATGGTTCTATGAAGTTACCTCTATCCATTGAGATTATCAGTTTTTTTTATTAGATAATATAGTCGAGGGTTCTTATTTTAATAAGTCCCTGGCATCTACCTCAGTCCTACTGATTTAGACTCTGATAGAGAAACTCTGGGGTGCGTTTTTTACAAACTATTCAGGTGATTCTTATACACATGGATGTTTTAGAGTCACTGATCTAAGGGTAGAGAAATTGTGTTTTTTTAATCATGAGTAGGAACTTCCTTTAATAAGTGACACATTATTTCAAGGTAGGTATTGTTCTAAAACAGCCAATCCAATCAGTTCAGTCACTTTTATTGATTAGGGATGTGCAAACTGCTATGGAGGGCACAGAGATAAATGCAATCTGGTACTACTTCGAGCACTATATGAGTTGCAGGGGTGCAGTGATGAATGTCACTTGGATAGGTTGGAGGTAAATTCTCGACTGGCTTTGAGCCGAGAATCGAAATATAAGGCAATTTAATAAACAGAAAAAAGAAGAATTCTGAATGGAAAACAAAGTGGCTCAAGGCAAAGGTGAGAGAAATGTGAATAAGACCTAATTTGTTCTGGAAACGGATGTATGGTAGGACTCGAACTCAGCAAGGAGTGGAAGGGTGTTTCTTTGTCAGTCCTTTGCAGCTTTGTCCTAGTACAGGACTCTGACTCCTCTACTGAATATTTGCTGAGTAGAACTGAATATAAAATGTTTATCTCTAGGCCCACTTTTGATACAACTGTGACTTATTAACATAATGGCTGTGGAGCTCACAAGATTAAGGGTATGCATTCGAGCCTCCTATCAGCCAGCGAGCCAGGTTTCCTGCACAGCTGCATATCATTCCTGCTAACAAGGGGGAACTGCTGAAGAGTGGCAGTTGACACATGTCTACCTGATTCCCCAACTTAAGGGAGTTTTATAGTATATATGCCATTCACAGTAGTTAGGCATCATTCCTTCCTTTCCAAATGACACCTACAGGTATTTGGACACTTCATTTTTATAGGTACATTCAATCCTTTTTGATTTTTCTTTTTGTCTCCTCGATCTCCTGTCTTTTCTGATGTCCTTGAAATGGAATTCCTCCCTTCCATGTGGAGATAAATTTAAGACTATTAACATATAGTTTATGGTAGCAGAATAATTGTCTGCATCCCCCGCCCCCTCAAGTATGTCTATATCCTAATTACTGGAACCTGTGAATGTTACCTTATAACAAAAGGGACTTTAAAGGATCTTGAGAGGGGAAGATTATTCTGGATGATCTAGGTGGGACCAATGTAATCAGAAGGAATCTTAGAAAGACAGGAAAGTCACATTCAGGGAGAAGTGACAATGGAAGGACAGGTTGGAGTGATGCACTCTGACGATGGAGGAAGGGGCTGTGGGAAAGGGACAGTGGGTGGGCTCTAGCATCTACAAAGCACAGCAGGGGTAGATCCTTGGAAGGAAGGTAGGTCTGCTGACACCTTAAGTTTAGACACAAAATCCATTTTAGACTTCTGACCTCCAGAACTGTGAGATAATAAATGAGTGTTGTTTTAAGCCACTAAATTTGTAATGATTTTGCTATATCAGCAATAGAAAACTAATACATATTTTAAGGCAAATAAGCACTTTGGGAGGGAAAGAGCTCAAAGTGTATTAATCCCATCTAGAATGTGCTTATCTTCTCTTGGGTAAAGATAGTTGGAGGCAGTCCTGCTCATGAACACACTTAGGTGCTTAAAACAATGATTGAGATCCACTTACTTTGCTTGCTTTGACTGCCAGGCCAGCCCGGAAGCTGTCTCACCCACAATGGCCTAGAAAACTATGGAGGGACCAAGGTCCTGGTATCTTGTTATTACAATGTCAATTGCAGACTTTCTTGTTTCTTGGCAAGATCAGTGTAGTGCAGATGGCCTATCCATGCAGAAGTTGTTCTTTGTCCCACAGCATTTAATTCACGTTGCTGAGGATAGCTTGCCCTTAGGGTTTCCAGCAATTAAAATTGCCATTCTCTCATTTAAATACACTCTTCCGTCTGGATTCTAACAACGGCTGTTTTTCAACTCTTGGAGGACAGAGATGTTTATAAGTGGTGTTTGTATCTTTTTTTTTCTTTTGATTGTAGGTGCATTTAAAAAAAAATCAACTAAAATAGTTCTCCTACTCTACATTTTAGCTGATTAATATTCTCCCATTCTTTCCCCTATGCTGTACAGAAATGTTTTCTCATGGCTAACCATGCATTTACTAGGCACTTTGGATTTGTATCTACCACCTCTCCACTGGCAGCCTCAAACCTTTTTATGCTCCTGTTGGCACACATAACGATGCTTCACCAACCATAGGGAAAGACCTAATTGTGGTTTTGTAGCTCATAGTTCTCATTAAACTAATGCCATCTCTCTTCACAACAGTGACAATTATAACCAAGAGAGCGCCAGAAGTTCCCTTGAGTTCACCCAGCCTGCAAGCCCAGACAGGCTTAATTACAAGTCAATGTCAACTTTTAAATTGAGAAGCAAAAATTGCAGCAACACAGAATTAATGGTGAGACTACATTTGAAAGCCATCCATAGGAAGTCCTAGGGTCTCCCTGCCTGTTAAAGAAGTCTTTGTTTCATAGAATTTGTTTGTTGTCCTACATTCTATGTAGTTCTATTTTAAAAAATGTAACTGATTTATGGAATGGATTATTTCATAAAGAAATAACCATGCTATAACCTGGAACAGTGCCACCTTTCTGGTTTTCTCATAAATTACAGGGGAGCAATAGTTGAATATGGAGCTCTTATTTTGAGATGTAGGATGGATATTTGGTTTGCTCTAATATTTGTATGGCAGAATGGGGTGTTGTATCGGCTTCATCCTTCTTTCTCTCTCTCTCTCTCTCTCTTTCTCTCTCTCTCTCTCTCTCTCTCTCTGCACTGAAGGGATTAAGAGGGATGGTGTTTCAGACAAAAAGTAGAGATTTTGTTAACTATAATTGCTCCTCAGGTGTGTATCATAGGTAGTAATTATTAGTGGAGGTTGGGAGGTGGGGCAGGTAGTAGGCTTTGTTAGTCTCCTAGACTATGTTCTGAAGAAACTGAAAGATGCATCCTTAAAAAAATAGGGCAGTGAGACTCGCTTAGTAAACAGGACTTTAAGAAAACCCAGGAAGGACTACAGGAATAGATGAGAGGTCTTGGAAACAAAGGAGGGAGAACAGGAAGAAGATACCCATCCAAGGCTGGCTGTAGGTCAAGAGCAAGGTGACCATGATGAGAAAGCTAAAGTATTTCGCACCAGCTCCCTGTACACATGTGACAGGCTGAGAGAAAGTAAACACCATCCCCTCCTAATGGTATACACCTGATAAGCCTTCCAGGCATCGAGCAAGAGTGAGGGATCACAAATCTAATGTAAGACCCTTTCCTACTTCAGTGATCGTTTCTCTCAAATAACACTGAGAAGTCCAGAAGAAACAACAGTTTTAAAGAAATTATCACTGAATGATTTACGTAAAATAAGCTTTGCTCTGGTCCTATCAGATTTGTGGTTCTGATCCATGTGGTAAACCACAATCTATCCCATTCACTCAAACCTCCCTAGAAAAGATTATTGTGTGGCTCTAAATATGGACTTGTAGAAAGGGAATAAATACAACTGTTTTTAAGATGGGAGGAGAGGTATATTATAGTTACCTGAAGAACTTTTTCCAGACTCATTCTCACCTTCCCCACCATCCTTCTCTGATATACCCTATGGAGACACGTGAATCCTGAAGTTTGAGAACGCTACAGGAGTGAATGACATTTCCCTGTTTCTCCTTTCTTGAGAACCCCAGCATCTGAAACATTACATAATTATAAAGCAGTGGGATAATATTTGGCTATGGCTTTAATCTTGGTCTCTTCATCCATGCTTTCTCCCTGGAATAGTAGGTACATGATGGTAAAGAAGACAGAATTATGAAGGAATATATAAATTTTAATTTTTGATATCCAGTAGCTAGTTTCAGAGCCAACAGCTGTACATACATTATCTTAAGGGGATGTATTCACCAATTTTAGAGTTAGTTTTCTAAAGTTATCTATTGTGTAGTAAGTTCTTTGATTATTTATGTATGCTTTTTTACTTAACCCTCAAAATAGCCATTTGCATTAGGCAGCAGTGCTATTTAAAATTATATTTATTCTTAATGTAAAAGTGATTCATAGTCATTGTAAAACTTCAGGAAAAAAGACTAGAACAAAGAATATAAAAGAAATCCATAATGTTAACATCTAGTAATAAGCACCGATAACATCTGGCTTATTTTTATATATGTACCTATATGTGTATTTTAACACCTATAAAAGTGCAAATACAATGTAAGTACAATAGTTATAAATGTAACAAGAAGCACGTAACAAAGTAACATAAAGCACATAACAAAATACAGCTGAACGTTGCCATATATAAAGATAGCACATCGTCGTAGTTGTGTCACATTTTCTCCTGCAGCTCTTTCAATGATTATAGAAATTGGACCCCAGTTAATATTCTCTGCCTACACAGTCACTCCCTTTCCTTTCCATTTGTTTCCTGATATTTCTGCAAACAGGATGCTGCAAAGCTGGGCACAGCCCAGTGTGCCCTAATTTTTGCTGCCTGTTTTCAAAGATTTTGAGCTAATATTATATCTGGGAAAATTTTGCATGCGATTAAATATTCATGAGGTGTGGTTTTTAGCATTTGCATGGTATCTCATTTTCAAGACATCTGATCATTTGTTTACCTATTTCCATACTGTTAGTCTGTTTCAAATCTTTTATTATTGTAAATAGTACTGCAAAATATATATACACATACACACACACGTCCTGCACAAATCTTTGCATATCAGATTTTGTCTTGGGATAGATTTCTGGAAAAAAACCACTGGATCCAAGTGTTTTCATTATTCTATGGTTCTTAATATAGATTGGATAATTATTTCTAGAAGTGTATCAATGTATAAATGTATCAACAGTTAATGACTGCTTATTTTATTATACTAGCTAACACAACATCATTATTCACTTTCTAATTAGATAGTCAAAAAAGAATAACTGCTTATAAAAGGTTTAGTATAATGGTTATTGCTAGACCATAAAGTTAACCAGATTTGGAACTGGAAAGACTTGAGAAATTCTAGGTCTAGTTTTCTCTTTAAGGAAAAATACTTACCTCATAAGGTTGATAAATGAAAACAGGCAATTGTTTTATGTAAATCATCTCATTTAGTACCTAGAAGGGAGTAAGTACTCCATAAATGATAATTGTTTTAATGAACTTATTGAATTATGTATATAAAAATTTGCATTACACCAACTACTGGTGAGTTTAAATTGCATTCATTAGTAATGGGGCTGAACATTTCTAAAGCTTATCAGACATTTGTCATTTGCCTGTTTTCTTTTACAATCTTTTTTATAACAATTTTAATGAAGTCTATATATATATCAAGGTTTAAAACATTACTAATCTAGAAATCAACATATTTTTTTGGTACTGGTACACAGTTTTGAATTTTATGGAATCAAATGTTCTAATTTTTTTCAAGTTTCTATTGCTTTTATATTAAAAAAAACTTGTCTTTTACAAGATTAGGTGAACCTTTACTTTTTAATTGCTGTTCCTCCATCTATTGGCTAAAACCCCTAAAAAGAACCGCTAAAGGCCTTCCTGGTACCTATGGTCCATCCCCAAAATATAGGGATTTGTATGCAGTGGGTCTTGTGCACACCTGGAACAAAATGTGAGACAGCAGAGTATTTACTGACAAAGGAAAAAGAAATTTAGTGCTGTTTTTCATCTCTGTGGAGGTTGTTTTTGTTTCTTTTCTTTAACTTACATCTTTGAATTTATTCTGTAGAATTCCTTCTATACTAGTAAGAGTCTAGTGAGTCTGGTAAGGCAGAACTTGATATTTCTTTTTTTTATTATGTTAATCACCATACATTACATCATTAGTTTTTGATGTAGTGTTCCATGATTCATTGTTTGCCTATAACACCCAGTGCTCCATGCAGTACGTACCCTCTTTAATACCCATCACCAGACTAACCCATCCTCTCACCCCCCTCCCCTCTAGAACCCTCAGTTTGTTTCTCAGAGTCCATAGTTTCTCATGGTTCGTCTCCCCCTCCAATTCCCCCCCGTTCATTTTTCCCTTCCTACTTTTTTTTTTTTAACATATAATGTATTA